>NW_024065907.1:0-76719 GCF_011947395.1 Colletotrichum karsti
AGTACTAAATCTAGTAACTATAATATTAAAGGCTACTTAATAAATAGCCTTAGCTATTTATACCGCCTTATTAATATTATATAGGATATACTTAGGGATTAGGAGTCTAGCTTCTATAATGCCTATATATAGGATGAGATCCTTATATCCTATAAGTACTATAGGCTAAGATTAGAATATCTTAGTAACTTCTATACTATACTATTATTAAAGGCTCTTAGACTAATTACTTAGGAATATTAGCTTACTAAAAAGGCCTTACTAACTAGGTAAAACCCTTACCTAGTTACTCTTAGTAACTATACTAATAACTATTTAGTCTCTATATAGCATAGCATCCTATACTACTATAAGATCTATAGTAAGCTTATTAAGGGAATAGTATTTATAAAATAGGAGGTTTATCTATAATAGCGGCTTTAGGAGACTACCTCATAAGACCTATACCGGTATATTCTTAATCCTAAGATAGCTATAGCTCTCTATAGTCAGCTAAGGAATAATACCTAGCTAGTCCTACCCCAACTCGCTATTATAGCCTAGGGCTAGTACTAAAAGAGTGCCTTAACTATAAGCTAGCCCTTAATAGCATAAAAGTGAGGGCGCCCTCCTAGGTTAAAAAATAAGTTAATAGTAGCTTAAGATGCTAAGTAGTAAAGCTAGGTAACTACTATCTTATTATCTTAGCGTTAAATAAGGAGTTAGTTAAGTAAACTTAGTACTAGGAGGGCTATAGGCGAGCGAAGTAGTGGGAGGCGTCTATAGCTAAGTATTTATTAGAGAAGGAGTTAGTGGGAGATATTATTAAGTAGTTTATAGATATAGAATATAAATATATATTTAAGATTTATAAATTAATAAGACTAATATAAATTAAAGGTTATAGTTAAGATTTATAAAGTTAGCTAAAGTAGTTAGTTTTATAAATCTTAAATATAGCTAGAAAGGAGATAAACTAGATATAGGAGTAAGACTTACCGCCTTCCTAAAAGGCATTTAAGCGATCTAGTCTATTAAGGTGCTTCTCCTAAATGGAAGTACTTATAGAGCTTCAATTTTTAAGCTAATAAGGAGGTAGAGATTATTATACGTCTAAGAGAGCTATACGTCCCTATTAATTCGTTATGCGTCCCTATCAATTGCCATATTATAATAAGTCTTTATACCTATAAGCTTCTTTAACTTAAATATAATAGAATACTATTTACTTTTATATAGCTAATAGAGGATTATTCCTATTATAAAGCTTAAGGTATTTGTATATATTACTATTAAGAGGAGTAAATTAAAATATTATAATATAAATACTTTTATAAATACTTAAATAAATTTATAAAAAGCTATTTCTACTCTATTTAAAAGATATAAATAGCTTATTTAGTTTCTCTTTAACTTATCTATTAGAGGGCTTATAATCTTAAAGTAGTTTTTAATAAATTAATAATAAAATCTAATAAATCTTAAAAATATCTAAATATTTTTAATATTATATAAAAATAACTACTTTATAATAACTTAAATATAATCTTACTCTATAAATATATCCTTAAGAATAACTATATAGCTTAAAAAGAATATCTCTTATTAATAGAATTTATATTTATCTTTATTAAGATATAGCCTCTATTATTATAACCTCTTTATAACTTTATATATATCCTCTTCATAAGCTATATTATTATTATTAAAAGTTAAAATATTATTTAGATATATAATATAAATAATATTAATTAGTTCTATTAAGATATTATTAATATAGGTTTAAAACGTTATTAATATATTAATTAATTTAAAAGATATAACTATATATTTAAAATAGCTATATTATATTTAAAAAGCTATTTTCTATTTATCTTCTTTATTAATATATATCTAATAGTATATATTTATTATATTTAATTTTATAAATACTTTTACTTTTAATAACTAATTTAAGATCTTTTTAATTAATAGTAATAAGGTATAATCTTTATAAATAATCTTATTTAAAGTATAATAATTAATATAAAGTTATAGCTTATTTCTCTTTTTTAATATAAATAAGATAGAGGCTCTTATTAAGCTAATAGAGAGTTTAATTTATTCCCTTATTTCTACTTTTATAAAGTAATTATATAGTATTTTTAGTTTATATTTTAGTAAAGAATAAATAAAACCCTAAAGGGGCTAAATATTATCTTTAAGGATAATATAATATAAATATATTAAGTATTTTAATAATATTATTACTCTTTCTTTTAAAAATAACTCTATAAAATCTCTATACTTTTTTTTCTATTTTAGTTTATTTAGCTCTTTCTTATTACTTTTATTATATATAATTATCTTTTTAAATATAACTACTATAATAAGTATAATATATATTATTATTATTATGGAGTAGTCTTATAGGTCCTTCTTAATTAATATAAGCTAGATATACTATTTAAAAATAGAGTATTATTAAGTCTTTCTCTATGAGTTAATATTAAAGTTAATATCCTCTAGCTATAATATACTTAAAATAATATTTAGTTTTTTTAATATTTATTATAATAAAGTAATAAAGCTATATCTCTATAATACTATTATTATTTATAATATAAATATATAAATAATAGCTACTATAAGTTAAAATTAGCTCCCTTATTATTATTATTAATAATAAGTTTAGAAATATTTATATTTTATTTAAATTTACTATAAAGTAGCTACTACTTGTTATATTTATATTTAATTTTAAGTTTAAAAGCGCTTTTTTAAAATATTAATAATAATTAAGTTATATTTATATTAAGATCTCTAAGTAATACCTTTAGCTCTAGTTACTCTCTCTTATTACTACTATAAAGATATTATTAATAAAGATTACTATACCTTCTAAATAGTTATACTATTAATATCCCTTCTTTCTATATATATAGTATATTTTATTTAAATACTAAGTAGTTATATACTTTATTTCTCTATAGCTATAATATATACCTCTTACCTAAAGGGCTTATAAGTAATATAATATAATATATTCTTTTTATTATAATTATACTACTTAATAGCTTATTTATACTCTTTAGGGGACTTATTTTATTATTTAAATAAATACTTTATTATTAATAACTCTATTTAAGCTATTTAATTAATAAATAAGAGTTCTTTATAATTATATAAAATATAGCTCTTCTTTTTATAGTTATAATACTTCCCCTAATAATATAGAGTTATTAAGGTTTATTAGTTAGCCTCTCACTTTTAAAATACTTAATAGCTTTAAGATATATTATCTCTAATACTTAAAGAGTATTTTATCCTTTTTATTAAGGAAATTAATTTAATATATATTTTAAGTAGCTATAGCTATATATTAATAGTTTATTATAAATTTAGTTATAGCTTATTTAAAAGGAATAAAATATATTATTTTTTAATATAAAATATAAAAGCTTTATTTTAAAGGTATTATATTTTAATAGGAATTTATTTAATATCTATTTTAAATATTAATAAGTTTAATTTAACTATAATATTATTATTATAATATAGCTATTTTAATTTAATAGCTAATCTTAAAGAATATTTTGAAATTTAATCTATATAATATTAATAGTTTAGAAATTTAGCCTCTTTTATTACTCTTTAATATAATATATTTATATTATTTTTATTTATTTCTATAAATAGCTTATTATATAAGTTACTCTATTATAGTTAATATAAATTTTATTTTCTTAAAGGTTAAATTATATAATATAATTAAATAGAAAAATCTAAAGCTTTTAATATAACTTTTCTAAATATATAAATATTAATAAAATAAAACGCTTATATAGATATAACTTATCTCTATTTAAAGGGCTTATTAATAATAATATTATTAAGAAGTTATTATAAATATATATTATAAGAGTTATAATCCCTTTAATATTAAGAATTAATAAGCTTTTAATATTATTAAAGAGTAATATTATTTTATTTTATATATAGTACTTATAGTATTTTCATTAAATAGCTTTAAGTTTATATTTTAATAAAAGTCTTTCTTTATTTATTAGAGTAAAATATTTATTTATAATTTAAATTTATATTAATCTTAATATAAAGTTTTAAATTCTTTTTAAGTTAATAAAGAGCTTAAAGCTTTATTACTCTAGCTTATTAACTATAAATATAATTAACAATAATAATATAATAATATTATAAATAATTTAATAAGTTTTTAAAGATATCTTATTTAATAGTTTATATTAAAAAGAGGCTTTAAACTATTGAGGGTATTATATAAAGTAATAAATAAAATCCCTCTTATTAAACATAGGTCTTAATATTAATAAATATTAAAACCTATTTTTCTACTTTTTCCTAAGTCTTCCTATCTTATATATAAGGAGCCCCTACTAGGGCTACTAACTAGTAGCTACCTTACTACTACCCTATAGCCCCTCTACACCCCACCCCCACATCTAACACAAGGTATAATCTTTCACGCAGACAACGCCGACTCCTAAAGGGCCTAACATCTTATAGATAAGGGTCAAAGCCACGCACGCGGAGCAAGATGGAAGCGATAGAGGTGAGCCCGCTAGGTTAGCTAGTAGTAGCTTCTATAGAAGTTCGCGTGGAGGAGGTAGCAACAGTGATAGGAATACATTGTTCTCAGGCGGGGGTGGTGATGGAAGCGGTTCGACCGGGGGTAAAGACGGTAGTTGCCATAGAGGTGGGGGAGGCGGAGGCGGTGGTGGCGGTGGAGGAGGAGGCGGCGGCGGCGGAGGAGGAGGTGGAGGAGGTGGTGGAGGAGGAGGCGGCGGCGGCGGCGGTGGTGGTGGTGGTGGTGGTGGTGGTGGTGCTGGGCGGGGAGACAGCGGATGGTTCAGTTGGTACTATGGTTCTAGAGACGAAAAAAACGGACTCGATAGTAACAGAGGCAGAGGCAAGCGTGGGAACGATGGTAGAGGAGAGTCTACATGGGGTGAGAGCATCCTTTCGAAAGGATCGGGTGGTAAAGGGGGAGCAGGTGGTAAAGGGGTAGCAGGCGGCAGAGGGGTTTCAGGTGGTAAAGGGGGGTCCGGGTGGTAAAGGGGATGGATTCTTAGAGATTGCCGAGGGGTAGCAGGTCTTCAGGGGGGTAAATTTACAAGAGAAATCAGATAGCTAAGGCGGATGCACAAAGTTACCACAAGTTGACAAGGTAACAAGTTTCTTTTCACCCAGACTGGCATGCTTTAAACTTTCCGTTGCTGAGAACTCGTGTGATAAATGATACCTATCAACAACTATCAGTAAGTGGCTGACTGTGGAAACAACCGAAGAAGTGCGCCTTGGCCCTAAGAACAGCCGAAAACGAGGCTCTGCTACAGTTGTCGGGCTTTGTTCCTTGCTACGCCCGGGATGGTGGTCAGCAAAAGTAACCACGCCGGTAACGCTGGCAGAGCCTCGTCGGTATTGGATTGCACCGAAAGCTGTGACGACATTCAGGCTTCATTTGTGCGACCGCAAAGGTAATTGGTTTTTACACTTTCTCAATTGCGAGGCGGTATTATATGACAATACTCTGGAGCTTTCATGCTGGACGCTGCCAACCAGTCGTCTGAGTACTTCTGGAGGAGCATTGCCGCATCGGGTCGTACAGGTGACAACGTGTCAACACATGAGTTGACCCATTTACTAGAGGAATTTCTGCTAGTCCTTGAGTTTCATGGATTCTTCGTTGGAATCCTGAGTCTGAATTGCTGACTTCATCACGTTGGGCTGCCAAACCAAATGATGTTAAAGGAGCCGAGCCTTGTATGACGTCCATAAATCACTAATTACCCCGGCCATATCTTCCTTTTCCCCCACAATCCTACAAAGATCTTCGCCGCACACAATCTTCAATTACCGCGAATTTTCGTTCACACGAAGTCCTCTAGTCTAAGCCTTCTACGAAGTTCAAACTCCATACAGTAAGTGACTCTAATGACGAAACCCAGGAAAACGGTCCTAACCTTCCATAGATATGAACACTACAGACCGGTCTATCATCGCCGGCGGAGGTGGTGGTGGAGGGGGTGGGAATACAAACGGTGGTGCTGGAGGATCTGCCATGGTACAGGTCAACGCCGGCGGAGGAGGCGACTACGAGATGGTGAAGGCCTCTTCACGGACCCAATACGACGCGAACGGAAACTATTACCATGAGTGTTCGTATGAGAAGATCTCTTATCATAGCAGCGGCTATGGAAAGTGAAATCGTGACGATGAAACTGGAGGTACTAGATAACAATCCATCAATTAGACACAATGGAGGTGCATATTGGTCGGATTCCTTGTATTTGCTAGACAAGTGAAGACATCTCTCTTCTAATCCTACCCAAGCTAGTTTCAAAGTCAACCTAGACTTTACTTGGCTTGAATCGGACATCCCTTTCGTCTACCCCACTCCTCAATCGCCGTCAACTCAGCCGGCAACTCCTTCAAAACCGGACCCATATCCACCCGGAACGGCTTTTCCTCGGCGTCGTTGTACCAAGCATACGCCCTGCGCATCTCGTCCACGACGGCCTCCTTCTCGAGCCCCGACACCGCGTCCCCGATCCTATCGCCGAACTCCGTCGCGAACTCCGGCACGCTCTGGTTCTCGTACCCGACCTCCCGACCCCACGCCCGCCCCAGCTTCTCCGCGAGCTGCGACAACCTCACCGTCTCCGGCCCGCCCACGGGAATATCCCGCCCGTCCATCTCCCCCGCCTCCTTCCCCAGCACCGCCACCATCAGCGCCGCCAGGTCGTCGTGGCAGATCCACGACACCTCCAGGTCCGGCTTGTGGCAGTACACGATGCGCCCCTCGTCCCGCAGCCGCGGCAGCGTCCACCCCGCGAGGAGGTTGTCCAAGTACACGACGGGCTGGATCGAGACGACCGCGACGCCGCTTCCCTTCGTCCCTTCGCGGAGCACGCGGCGCATCTCGCGGCGGCTCTCCTGCGCCTCGATGCCCGCGCTCTTCTCGGGCACCGGCATGCTCGTGTTGAAGACGATGAATTTGATCGACGGCTGCTTGGCCGCCTCTTCGCCGATGGCCTTGGCGGCCGCGATGAGGGGGCCCGGGGGCTGGAAGGAGGGCATGTTGAGGAAGACGGCGTCGGCGCCGGAGACGGCGGCGCGGACGGAGGGGAGGTCGTTGAGGTCGGCGATGCGGGTCTCCGCTGCGGGGAATTCGGGGGCCGAGGTGGGGCGCCGGCTTACGGCGATCGGGGTGTGCTTTGCGGCGGTCAGGGCCGAGAGTTGGGCGGCGCCCTGGACGCCGGTTGCGCCGAAAACGACGACACGCATTGCTGGCTTTTTTTGGAGAGTAAATTTGCGGGGACTTTGTTTTGATCTTCAGGCAAGGATCGAAGAACCTCTTGATTAAAGTTGGCGGGTGCAGTAATGGACTGGATTGAGCGGTTTAAATACAGCAAAGCCCTCCCCAAACCCCCGTGGATGTTCGTTACACCATCGCTGCCCCTGCCCCACGGCTTCCCCTTCTTGGCGACATTTACCCAGTCTCCTCCGCTCTAAACTTGCTGTTGGTGATGAAGACGGAAGAAACGAATACACCGACATTTTCAAACCACGTTAGCTTAATACCACGGGTGGGTAGTCGTGGAGGACCCAGGACTTAGGTACCGCGCCAACAATCGTCGAGGGTTGCATCGTACGGGGTGGGTGCAGTACTAGCGCCAACACCGTCGACTTGAAGAATTTCGATTGACGGCGCCTTTTCGGCGAGGGGGGCGAGGAGGAGGTATTTATGTGTTTTGTTTGCTCAATCGATGTGGATCCCGTTTTTCGTGGTGGTGCTGTTTTGAGTAAGTGGTAGCGCCCGACTACATGGCCGGGAGATCTTTTCCGTGACGCAACAATCTCTATCTATCCTACCTCGCCTTGCTTCATTTCATACCACTAGATCCTCTGCTGATTGACTGGTTGATACACATTGCTGCATGTATTGCTTGGCTCGGATACTTCCCGCCATCCCCGCCGCACAATAACCTCCACATCCAGCAAGTCTGGGTAGAGGCTCTGAGAAGCTAATGATTCACGAGGCGTCGATCGTAGTTCAGCCCAACGACATGCCCAAGGAAAACCTTTCGCGAATAGTTCTCCCGCACATACGCCTGCGCTGTACCAGCAAGACGCTCACTCTTCAGATGAACGCTGCCTCTAGGCTATGTCAAATCCTCGTCGTTCACCGGCAACCTAATATAGAAGTCCCGCGGCACTGTCCGTGTGAAACATCTTCATGGCGACCCTCTCTATATACTGCCTGTAGACCCATAAGACTGCGTGCTCCAGTTGAGCCCGTCCCGACACTACGGGTCCGGCCCGTAGTATACTCCCACGCAAAGAAAGAATGCGGGGGCGGATCATAGTTCCCCGGATCTCGACGTAGTGTACTTCTGACCAGTCATATATCTCTGATTGCGAAACCCCGGATCTTCGCTACCGATGGCGGGTTGGGGGTTACTGCGGTGGGACCATTAGACAAACCGGGAGTCCGATCTGTCATCCTGTGTGGTCCCACGAGATGTAGCACACGATGATGATGTATCCTACCAATCTAGAGACGTTCGAAAGGGATATCCGCACCCGGTCCCGGGGTCTCGGGACATTGACGTTGCCACTGTACTTCCAAGTTACAAAAGCAAGTCAATCCGCCTCTTGAGATGTACACGTCCCTGGCGATGGCCACGAACTTGATGTGAACGTCGTCTCCTTATAGCCCGCCAAAATGGCCATCTCAGCAACACCACAAACGACAACATCCTCCCCCTCCATCACCCCCGAGAAAACAGACCACGATCCCCCTCAACATGTCGAAACAACCTCCCCACCCGCCTCAGACCTCGCCCCTCTATCCGACGGAAAACTAAGCAAAGAAACAATCCTAGCCTTCATCGCAAGTCTTCCACACTCCCTTTCCACCTCCTCTCCCTCCCAGCAAATTCTCGAACCACGAAACTAACAAGGACTCCCCCTCCCTAAAACAGGCACTATGCGGCCAGATCAACGCCTACGTGATGACGATGCTCATCCCCTCCACCACCCTCCCCTACATCGCCGCCGACCTCGGCCCCTCCGCCAACGCCACCTGGATCACCGTCGTCTGGACCCTCGGCGCCGCCGTCCTCGTCTCCGTCGGCGGCCGCCTCTCCGACATCTTCGGCCGCCGCTACTTCATGATGACCGGCGCCCTCGTCTCCATCGCCGGCACCCTCGTCGGCGCAAACGCCCGCTCCGTCGAGCACATGATCCTCTCCGGCGCCCTCTTCGGCGTCGGCTCCGGCTTCCAGGAGCTCTGCTACGCCTGCGTCCAGGAGTGCGTCCCGAACCGCCTGCGCGTCGTCGCCGTCGGCGGCCTCGACGTGAGCTTGGCGCTCGCCTTCAGCTCCCCGCTCGTGTCCTATGCTTTCATCGCCCACCAGGAGATCGGGTGGCGGGGCGCGTATTGGTACCTCTTCGCGTTCCACTGCTTCGCCTTCGCGCTGCTGTTTTTGTTCTACCGCCCGCCCGATTTTGCCATGAAGCACCGCGCTGACGGGAAGACGAAGATGCGGCTCCTCGCGCAGCTCGACTACGTCGGGGTGGTCCTGTTCTTGGCCGGCGGGGTGTTGTTCTTGCTGGGCATCAACTTCGGGGGGCGGACGTATCCGTGGCGCCATCCGGGGACGATCGCGCCCATCGTCGTCGGGATTTGCTGCTTCGTCGCGGTCGGGGTGTGGGATGCGTATGCGGATTTGGAGTATCCCCTTTTCCCGCCGAAGCTGTTTAAACGAGTGAGGGAGTAGGTTGTCCATGTGACCCCGAAAGAACCGTCTTGATTTGTTAACGGGCTGACGAATGTTTCTTTCCCCCTTCAGATTCGACATGGTCATGGTAGTCTGCTTCGTCGGCGGAATGCTGTATTACAGCATGAACGTCCTCTGGCCGCGACAATCACAAGCCTTCTTCGTCGGCCCGGAGGAGACCATCATGCGCGGCGTCTACGCGACCATCTTCTCCTGCGGGACCTGGGGTAAGCCACTTCACTTCACCTTCCCCCTTGTACGAAATATTCCATCTCCGCGACGCAGCAACTAACACAAATGGCCCCCAGCCGCCGGGTTGATCACGGTCTTCATCTGCTCGCGCCTGCACCACGAAAAGTGGCAACTCGTCGGCTTCACCGTCGTCCAGACGGCGCTGATCGGGTCCATGGCCTCCGTCGGCTCCGGCGACCGCGCGCAGGCCATCGTCACCGTCGTCGTCACCGCCATCACGATCACCCCGCCGCAGCTTCTCTCGTTTACCATGCTCTCGTTCGGGCTGGAGGACCAGACGGATCTGTAAGTCTCTCTCTCGTTCTTCTCGCAGACACACTCACACACACTCAACCCTCACTCCCTGATGTGCTCCAGACGACCAGACTAACGAGACAAAAACACACAGCGGCGTCGCAGTCGGCCTAGCAGGTACCTTCCGCCTCTTCGGCGGCGCGGTCGCGACGACGATCTACACGGCCATCTACTCCACACGCACCGCCGAGGTCCTCCCGGGGGAGATGCGCTCGGCGATCCGCGCGTCCGGCGTCGACTTCTCCGAGGGCCTCCTCGCGGGCCTGGTCGCCGCGGCGCAGACGAACACGGCGGCGGCGTACGCGTCCGTGGCGGGCGTCACGCCGCGGCTCGCGGGGCTGGCGGTCGAGGCGACGAAGCAGTCGTACGTGGCGGGCTTCAGGCTGGTGTACCTCGTGGCGATCGGCTTCGGCGTCGCGGCGACGGTCGCCGCCATGTGTACGGTCAGCACGGACCGGGCGAAGAAGAACAACGAGCGGGCGATTATCATGAAGAATGAGGTCGGCAAGGAGGCGGTCGTGTCGAAGACTGTATGAGACGGTTGGACCGAGGTCTGAACGCGTCGTTAGATTCTTGAAAAATCAAAGCAGAAGTATGCGAAAGAGCAGTTGTTTTGGTAACGTCGTATATTCACCCCAAAGGGTATTTCTTATTCCTAAACCCGACGTTGAAATCCTATCCTCTCAAGTACACACAACTCTGTTCCCCAGAGATGTAGCTCCGTATTGCCCTAAAAAGCCGTTCCGGATCAAGTCCTTTGCCACCATCCCCCCTCATACCAATTTCAAGGGTATTTATTCCGAGACGCCATTTGAAAACCAAAAAAACAAGCAAGAGTCGTGTGCTGTTGTGCCGCCCTCACAGAATGAAATCCGTTCCGTTTTTTTTTTGGGTGTGAATCTCGTCTGGCCGGTGTATCCGTGTGTCATCAGGCCCCCGTGGGTATCCAAAGGCGTGTGTATGTCCAAATGGTAATGGTGAAAAACAAAAAGACGTGCGATTCGTATCCGTAACCTTGCCTCCGTGTCCCTGACTTTTCAGTCCATGCCATCGTCTCTGGATGACGTCAATTGTGTGCGCAGAAATTGTACATAAGGAATTGCGAACGAAAAGGGCGCAGGGTTGCGCAGTGGAGCTCGTGTCAAACGTTTTGCGGTTTTAGTTGTGAAAGAATGATGAGACTCGTCATCGACGAGAGAAGCGAGGGGATAAAGTGTGCTCAACCCCAGATGGGTGCGTTGCGGTAAGCAGGCGAGTTGTAGCTGTGCAACACACGATACGGTGGGTTGGGGTGCTCGTGAACACTGCGACTGCGGCTTCGGCTCCTACTCAGCTGAACAATATCGGAGGAGAATTGATCCTCCTGCTCCCATTGCTGCTGCTCGACCTTCAGGAGCTGCTGCTGGTAGTAGGCGCCGCTTTGACTGGCGGGTTGCCCAGCAGGGGCAGGACCGCGAGCAATCGGTCCATGGTACTGCTGAGAATAGCCGTCGTAGCTTGCACGGTGGCGAAGCTGAGGAGGGTGCAATGGAAGCGTAGTAGTCGACATGCTACGCGTGGAACGGCGGGCGTCATTGGGATGCAGGCTTTGCCGATTCGTTGGGCGCCACTTGTCCTCAGTTGCTTGACGGCGCACTGAGACTTGCTGCTCGAGCATTGTGAACCTTCGAGGGCTCATGGGGGGGACTGGGGGGACAACGAAGGCCTCGTCAAGTGATCCCGCGCCTGGTGATGCTGAGGGGTAGCTGTGAATTGTCTCGCGGCTGTTCTGCCTCGACAGACTTTGCCGTCTCTGCTGACCCTCGCCGGACGACTTGGGTCGCAAAGGAGCCGGTTTCCGGAGGCTTTTGCCGCTTCGAGTATGCAAGCTGACTGGCGGCGATGTCTTTCTCTTGCTGAAGCTATCCACGCTCTCAGGAAACAGGTGGCTCTGTGGCGACGGGAGGCGGTCGCTGTTGATTGACGGCATCTGGCCATGTGCACGAAGATGCATCCCCATGCTGCGTTCCATCTGTGGCGTCATCGTGAAGGACCGCTCATTTGGTCTCATAGAGTTGTCTTCTTGCGGCATGGCCATGAAGGCTTGGTCGAAAGCGCTTTTACCGACGCTCTCGCCCACATTGCCGATAGCAGTGACGCTGGACTCGAAGCCATCCCGGATCTCATCGCCACTGTCTTGGCCAGCTGAAGCAGCCTTTTCTGTGGTGCTCGAGGGAACTGGCTTCCGGCGAATTGAGCGTCGCGGCATTACTGAAGCTGCAGCTTGTGCAATCGAGAATGAAAGGCGCCTAGGAGTCTTGGGTGTCTTGGGCGTTTTGGGTGTCTTTGGAGTGTCATCAGCTTCAGCCGCTTGAGCAACCGGCTTCCTGACAACAATCGTCCTTTCCACTGGCGACGAATCCGACTTGTCTTTGTCTTCTGCTTGGCCAACATCAACACTACCAACACTGAAGATTGTTTTTAGTGTGTCCTTGCTTTCCCTGTTGCGCAGGGTCAATCGCTTGGTCGACATTGGGAATCGTCCCGAGTGCTCGTCAAGCTTCGCCTGCACATCTTGGGGTACAGTTGGAACTGGTTCGTCGGCAGGATGAATGGTGTGAGTGGCCGGTGGGCCTCGCATGCTCGAGCCACTGAGGAACCTCTGCAACTTGCTTTGTCGTTGCGAGCCGCTGCCGATGATCATGGGTGCGTTTGACGTCTCGGGAGCCGAGCCGCTCGGCAGTGCAGATGGAGCGGGCTGCGGCGCGGCGGGGCCGGTCTCTGAAGCCTGAGCCATTTCGAAAGAAACCGAAGTCTTGCGGTCCCAGCGGAATGAACTGGCGTTCAGGTTGAAGAACTGCAGGTGTCTGGGCGATGTGATCGTCATCGTGTTACCGCTCGTAGCCAGATAATCGTCCTTCGGAGGAACAGGTGGAGGTGTAGAAGATGCAGAATCAGAACCAGAACCGTCAGCATTGGCCGCGACTTGACCGACATTAATAGGGCCGACAGCAGGAACCGTTGCGTCTGGTACGACGACGGAATTGGGCTTTTCGTCGCCTGATTCCTCCAACGCGACACGGATACGTTGATCCTTTCCGCGTGCATTTTGCTTGGCATTAAACGACCTCAGTGAGACATTTGAGCTGTAGCCGGAATCAGCTTTGGAGAGCGGCTTAGGCTGGTATTCCGTCGTTGGGCTGGTAACGACTCCGCTATCAGCACGCGCAACACCCTGGCTCAATTTCTGAGACTGGTCTGCTTGCAGTTGCTCGAGAGACGGTTTCGCGTTGGGATCATTTCTGACAGTCAGGACCTCGGCAGAATATTCGACTTGCACATCGTCCTCGAACAGCTCATCTTCCATAGCTGTGTGCTTTGATGCGACCTTCAGTTCGGGGCTGAGCGGCCTGATTTGAGTCAGCGCGATGTTTCATGGTATTACTTTTTACAACAAACAAGGTCTTCGGCATGAATTGACAAGGGGTTCTACTAACGAGTTCTCACCCAAAGTGGGCAAGTCTATTACCAACGTGGCCGTCCCTACCGGGCTCAGAACATTGGAAGTACTGCTCGGCTGTACCGGCGATACTGTGATCTCGACGTCCTGGTTGCCGTACTCCTTTCCGCTCGTTCCATCGTCACTCGCAAGTTGCTCCGCCATCGCCCGGTGTGTTTCTGAGGCTTCGAGATCCGGACTGGGGATGGGGCTGGCGGCGCCATTTGTGATGCGCAGTGAGCCGAATTTCATTGCCCCAAGCGGTCGATAATCCATGTCTGAAGGTGTGAGGGCACGCTCAACGGGCTCCTGTACCGGCGGCGGCAGAAGCTCCGGGAGGGGCTCAGGTTCGGCTACAAGTTCGTCCAGCGCCATGAATCCTCCCTCAATGGAATTTAATCTCGATCGCCCACCCGCTGGCGTAGTTGGCATGCTGTGCCGGAAGCTTGATCTCCTTGAGGCGGCAAAATCTGATGCTGAAGGAATACGTGTCGCGACTCCCGGTGTCTGCACCATCGAGCGCCGTCTAACTGGGGCGTAGAGAGAAACATCGGAGTTGGCCCTAGGAATCGGAGTGGCCCGGGGAAGCGGCGACACTCGGGGCGTGGGCGCCGCCTCGGGAGTTGGTGTGGCCGCAGGCTGATGTGGATGAGAGCTTTTCCAAGTGTTTTGCGTAACCTGGAAGCGAGAGACCTCGAACTTGCTGTCAGACATGATGGAGTTCTCCTCACAAGCGGTGAGATCCTCATTCAGATTCAGTAATCGCCTCGATTCGTACGACATCAAGTTGTAGTTGATGGATTGCCGGTTTCCGGGAATGAGCCAACTAGATCACGAGTTAGTCGTCTTGATTTTGCGCGGCCTCAGAACCTTCCATACCTGTCAACCTGCAGCCTTCTTGCATGGTCCATCTCCTTCTGGGACTCCCATGTCATCGAGTTCGCTCTCGACATTCTGTCCCCGGCATCCGGGCTCACTGTTATAGTTTGCCTTCTCTTCTCTTTCCGCCGAGCATCTTGAGAGCTCTTGGAGCGAAACAGACTTGCCCTGCGTTTCCAATCTCTTGTTGGTGGTGCTGGCTGGGACTCGGGTTCCGGTGGTACTGGAGGGAAATTCTCAGTCGGGGAGACTGTGTCGGTTGGCAGAGGACTGGATGTCGACGGCTCGGGCAAATGCGTTTGAGAGAACACTCGAGAATTGGATCGAGAGGGCGGAAGGCTGACAGATGGGTTGCGGCTGGGTGTGCGACTGGGCGTGCGGCTAGGGCTGCCTACCAAGCCAGCTGCTGGTGTCGACGAAGTCGAGCCATGGTTTCCGATTCTCGGTTTGGATAGCTTTTGAGGGGCTCTCTTGCTGGGGCTGCTGTGAATATCGGACTCTTGTATCGTTTCGACAGAGTGTGTGTTGCCCATTTTCGCAGCGTCGGTGTGCTGTTAGATACTCGCCTGGACCTGTTCGCAACTGCAAACCGGTGAAGATACGGCGAGGTATGTAGGCGGAAATTTGGGTGAAATCGAGAGGTAGGACTAGGGCGTCCAGCCGGTAGGAGTGCGTTATGAAGACGACCTTAACACTGCCATGCCGCGCAGATGTTCCTGAACCTGCTCGTGTTGTTGTTTTGTGATTTGCTGGTTCGCTTTCTCCCTGTTCCAATTCGCAGTTGCGCTGGAGCAATGAGGGTCGGGATAGTGGCGTGATGAGCTTGGACCTTTGGACGAAGCTCAGGAAAAAAACAAAAACTTGTTCAATGTGAAATGAGACGAGGTCGGAAACCAGCGCGATCGAAGAAGCGAAGAGGAAAGGGGGGGCAGTCGAGGGTCTAATAGATCGCCGTACGGAGACCAAGACGAAGTGAGGAAGGCGGTGGTTTGTGGTGGGATAGGCGCAATTAAAGCAGAGCTGGCATGGGTCTGAGGCTTTGCGCACCGGACCAGACCGAGCGAGCGTCTATCGATTGGAGCCGACAGTTACGGTTACTCCACCTCATAGAACGCCTGGTTAAGCACCGGGCAGGGGCAACAAGAGTCAGTTGCTGGGATCAGTGGCGATTTGTGCACGCTTATACCAAGTTATGAGCGGGAGCAGGAAGTACGGATACCGCACAGCAAGTTTGGACCGGGAGCGTGTGGTGGTGGTGGTGTAGGAATGGGCCTCAGATGGCATCTCTGGTCGGACAGATGCCATGCACAAGAAACCAGGAGGTGGAACTGACGGTGACGACGGACATGGTTTGAGACGCGCAAGGTGGGTTGTAGAAGGGCGGAAAGGGACAAAGTACCGCCTGCGACAGCGAATGGGCAGGGCTATTCCAAGTTCCAAGGTCGCTGGTCGCTGGCCCATGCAGGGCTGCAGTGGCATGCGTCTTGGCTGAGCGGGACGTGGATGGACGCAACTTGTGTGTGTGTGTGTGTGGTTGGGGGAGTGCCAAGTTGTGCCGGACGGCTATCCGTATGGGTGTAGCGGCATCTAGCGGTATCGAGTACCCAGTAAAAGCGGAGGCAGCGCAGACAGAGCAACGCCGGCAGAGCATCCCTCGTCTGAAGGACTTTAGACTCCGTGGTATTCCCTTTTGCCAGGGTAAAGTAAGGTAAAGGTAAGGTGAGGTGAGGTGTCGAAGTACCATGTACAGAGGTACCCGCGACTATCTTGAGTGGCTCCCCGGCCGGGATGTGGACAAGGGCGAAGGACGATGGACATGTGGACGGAAAGGTGTTGGAATATGGTATTTCGTCTGATTGATGCCATTTCATCGCGGTCTGGCCGGGTCTGGCGTTGGTCCTTGGCAGCAAGACAGATGCCCTTGTCCTGTCCCGTTGGCTTGAAAGAGCTTCTCCAGTCAGGATGGCTCAGAGCAGTACAATCGTGGCAGCCACGGCGGTACAGCCATGGCCATGGTGAAAGCTATCCACTCTCGTGGAAGTGCATGAGGATGGCTTTCCTTTGTCTGACTGGACACTCTGTACTGCATACTGCAGCTGGGTTGAAAAATTGGATTTGGCAGTGCGCATATTTGCCCCTCTCTGGCTCCGGACAACGAGTGTAATGATCTGATACGGGCATTCAAGTTCGAGCTGGCCGGCCGAGCTGGCGTTGGAGCTGATGCGCGGGGCGGATTTTGATTAGGCTTGTCCGAGGTGCAGACAGCACCGCGGTACGGCGGGGGATATTGCCAATACGCAGTACCTAAATTCAAGCAGGTTCTGGGTTGACGTCTTCTGCAAAGTCCGGCAACCGGCGACGGAGGTAAGGAGCAAGAGAGAGACGACAAGGCGCAAATCCGTGTCTCGGAACGCTTAGGCAGCTGGGCCACCTCAGCTGAAGGAGGCAGGACGCAGGAAGCAATGCGGGATGCAGGACGAAGCGACGAGCGACGGACGATGGACGGTGGTTATCCAAGATCTGTGTAAAATGTGTGGTGATTGTGGTGTGTGGCGTGTGGTGTGGTGGCTCGGGTGCATGCTGCTTCTGATGATGATGATGGTGATGCGTCGGATTTGGTGATTGGCTCATACTGGACGAATCGATGTCATAATTTCTCGTGTGTCGACAGACCCTGATAGCATTGCCGACATCATCATCGTCCATTGTTTTCTCGACGTTGGAGGCAGAGAAATGATGATTGAACGGTGGCTTGCCAACTAGGCGTTTCTGGGCTTGTTTCTCGCTCTTGGAAATTTCGGGGATGCCTCGCCCGGATCGGCTTCCTCTTGGCCAAGATTGAGCTAGTGATTTCCTTTAGGGGAAAATTGGCTTAGATGGGGGGATTTGGGGGCGTCAGACTTAGCTCGAACACGGTGGTGGGTGTGTTTTAGCGCGAGGGCGATCGCTAGAGCCGTCTGTCGCGAGGTGCTCCGCCCGCTAGGAAGATGGAAAGGCATCCGTAACCGTCGATGGAGAATTTTAGCGCAGCCAGAGAATCGGGAACCTCCATTTTCTGGTGTTTTGGTGTTTGGGGCAGGTTGGTGGAAGGTTCTGTTTCTGTTCCTGTTCCTGTGCCTGTGCCTGTGCCTGTGCCTGTGCCTGGTGCTTTGGTCTCGCCGTTTGCTCCTTCCCGTCCAACATCATCCAAACAACCTGGAAGGTGCCCGCCCAGCCTCATGTATTTTCTTCCTTCCCTTGCCGCTCACTGTGGAAACGGAAGGAACACCTCAGCCTGATGTGAGGACGATGAGGACGAAGGAAGGCACAACTTTCTGCCTGGTGCCTGGCCGCTCCTTCTCCTGCTGCAGTTGCATCTACCGATTACCTAAGGTATCAAAGTATCAAAATACCTACCTTATCTGTATATGAGATGGGACCTGGATGGAAGGTGCTTCATCAAACCTAAGTGAGGGGAAGGTGCAAGTGCAAGTGCAAATCCAAGCCGAGAGCGCCTCCCTTTCCCGTCCTATCCCGAGTCCGTCAAGCCACCACGTTGTGATCTTTGTAAGCTTCCAACTCCGTTGCTACTATCACCTTGTTATCCAATATCACTACTACCTTATTCTGTCTCTTCCCCTTGCCTTGCGTTAGGTCCGTTCCAAACCCCAGAGCTCGTCCACGGCCAGACCACGTTTATTGCATGAGCTTCTCCATGCCTGCCGTGTCTTACCTTGCTGCCCTGCTTTGCTTTGCCAGACGTGGTCAATTCCTTTCAGCCCCGGGCGCCTGCTGGACCAACCTCATGCGTCCTCTGGTACCCTCACTTTCCCATCAGCCTATCCCATGTCCTAATCTCAATCCAGACATTTCAAAATCCAACAAAGCCGATCAAATCCGGACTGCTTCCCCAGACCATCGCATATTTTTCTTCCGATGCCGACTCCCGTCTCGTGGCACTGGCACTGGCATCGCACCGCATCGCATCGCATCGCATCGCATCGCCTCACCTCGAAATTCCCCTCATCTTATTCTTCTCGATCCTACCATATATCAGATCCAGACTTCTGTTTGACCCGGTTCGCCCGCTCATGTGCCATCTTTCTTCTTCTCCCCCGCCCTCGTTTTCGTACTACGCTGCGACGGCCGACTTCTACTTTCCGCCTGGTTCGGATCCTCTACGGATAGATCGAGTACACAGACTCCGACCGCCGCGCTGGACGTGGACGGAAGCGACAGGGATGCCTTCCCCTCATCTCGCCATATTTTGACGTGCTCTGCCCGTCTGTGGGAGACGCAAATCACCAGTTCGTCTCTCGTTGTCCCTTTCGGCCGCCGCCCGTTGCCGTCTGTCTCTCATCTCCCTCGCCGTGGATGCAACCATTTTCTGCTGCTATGTGACTTGGTCTCATGGCTGTGCCCAACACTGTTGTTGTCGCCCTTGAGGCTCAGAAGCGTCCTCGTTTCAGAGTGTGCCACTTGACTGGATGGGGCACTCGGAACTTACTAAGACCAGCATATCCTCCTCACTAACCCCCGCTCCTCACTCTATTTCCAGGCAACATGCTTGGTCAACTCACCAAGAGACTTCTGAGAACCCGATGCAGTTCGTGCATGCGAAGGGATGCCCGTCGTCGATCATCAACAACCATCAGCCACTCTTTCAACCTCGGACAAGACACTCTGAGACTGCCCGCAACCACTGGGAAACCATTCCCTGCCATCCTCCTTATGCTTCTGGAATAAGGTGTCGACATTCAGACGGTGCTCAAGCACGTATTCGCTTCCTGCATGGAAGCACTTTATTCCTCTCCTTTCGTCAAATCAGAGACGCTGCTTTCAGCACCCTACACGAAAACACAGCAATATCGGAGTGTTGTCAATACCGAGACAACACAACAACACGATGCGTCGCCTTTGACTGACTATTGGCAATTGCTCCAACCTCCTAGCACGCCGAGATGCCCTCATCCTGGTGTCACTGCGGCCAATCTATTGTCTCCCCCATCAGACCTGGCGCTGTGCACCGAGCAGACAAGGTTCAAGGGTTCGTGAAATTGCCATTTCTCGGCCGCATCCTCGATTGGAACAACGAGACGGAAAAGTCGACGAACAACGGTTGAGATCATTCAGACCTCATCGACCGTGCAACGCAATTTACTTTGCCTGTTTCCAGTGTTACCGTCCCCCACATCTAATCATGAACAAAAGAGCCTCAGCAGCTTCTGCGAACCACGTTGTGGGAACGTCATTCTGGCACATAAGGCCTTGTTTTCAGCGCTGGTGGTACGAAACACTCGCGCTGGGGAACGGACAACGGCCGCCATCGAGATCACATTCACCGTCTGCACAATTTTTGACGTGGATAATTCTCCGACTGGTTGGAATGACAGCCAGTGGACTGGGTCAACCGTCAGGAAAAAGCTCCTAGCGACGTTGCACGGTTGCAGTCGCCAAAAGTGCACGACAACGCCCAGGATTCAACGGTACCGACATTGTTCCTTGCTTACAACTCCTGGCCGACGTTGGTCTCAGACACTTGAGAATGAGACGCTGCGCTGCACTTCACTCACCAGGTTTCTGCACTCTGTACCGCACCCGGCCATCGCCCGTTGTTTGCGCCTCTTGACTCGCCAGAAGACAAGTCCACTGCTGCTTCAATTTGTCGTTCGGCCGAAGACACAGTCGGGTGGTCCCTTGAATCCATTGGGGCGCTCGTGGAACTCGTGGGCCACATGGCTTACGAGCAAGACTGTCTCCAGGAATCTCAGGGAGTCTGAGATGGCTGAATGTACCGTGTACTTGATGTTCACTCAGTGGGCGGTGTTTCCGCCGTTCAAACTTATCATGTCTGTTATCAGTTCGAACCCCACCAACCCGCAGCATCGCTGAGACTGAGACCGCTTTTTTGGCCGACAGCGTTTGTCAGTCTATCCCTGCTCGTAGGAGCAGTTTTGCACCTTTGACAGAGATATTGGGTGAAGATGATTACGAGATGACGGGCTCTTCTCCGCAGTTGGCGTCCAACGTCGGAAGTACGCACTCGACCCATAACAAGTCGAAACGGCTGCCATCACGTAGCCTGCACCGTCGGAGCATCTCACCGCGTATGGAACGGCACGGCAGCTCCATATTTTAAGGCCGGATGATCATGCAACCTGAGAATGGTTGCGCCTTGAGCCAGATTGATCTGCGCTCCATTCATCTTGCCAATTTCGTTTTTTTTTTCTTTGGCTTGTTGCCGCTGGTCAACGCACGACATCCGCCGGCTGTTCGGAAAAAGAAACTGTTTCTTGTCTCTCATCTCTCAACTTGAAGCAAACTTGCGCAAGCGTTGTCCACGTCAGTCATCGGTGCGCGATTCATCGCACGTACTCGCTCCATCCTCGGTGACCGCTCTTCTCCCGAGCCATCTGCATATACCATCCCAAGACAATGGCGACCTCGTGTCTTCCGCGCGGTCTTGAGTCAAGGCTGACGACAGGGCTACAATGACTCGACGTGGTTGAGAGTTATTCGTGGTCATCCAAACCATGCTGTCGACCAGACACAATCTGCGTTGCAGGTGATTTTGGCAGCTGCCGGCAATAGAAAAGAGACAATGGGACGACAACAGGCGAAGAACGTTGACGCCCAAGCGCCCACGGACGAAGAGCTGGACACGCGCGTTGTTGCTATGGCCCAGGCTATTGTTCGATATCAGACCTCTGCTATGGTCATACTGCGCCTAGACTTCCCCAACTGCCATCCGTCAACGCCGTCCGAGTTGGCCTAGGAGGCAAATGGATTGATTCCAGACCCGACTAAGAAGAGTGCCTGCTTTAGAAGGCTAGCCAACATCTCGAAGATACCGCCACATCCCGACTGTTACATACCTTCTTGGTCAAGATCCATCGAGAGTTGCACACATTCGGTCCCCACAAAGCTCAAGCGCGTGTAGGATTTCCCGTCCCAACACTTTCGCCATATTGCCCTTCGGATATGAGTCAGTTCTCCGCATTGAACGGACGAGGCCATCGGCAAGAGGTCGGGGTTCCATGGCCTTCCGGAACGTTTGCGTCTCCGGTCCCCTGAATGAGTCGGGAGACATTCAAAACTGCTCTGTACGGTGCACGGGCGAAGGACTCCTCCATGTTTCACAGTCGTTTCTTTCACCACGAGAGGGCGAATTCTATTTTCCTGGAGTTGCTCAAGCGCTCCTGTGACTGACTACTAACTAACGCAGAGGATTTCCAGGTCTTGATTCGGTTTTCGACTCTCCTGAACTTCAATCAGCTTGTCATGCAAGGTGGTGCACCCGCGGACATCTCGACTGAGGTCGCATTTCGCGCATGCTGAGCCGATATCCCAAAGAGCTTGCTGCTTCTTGGCGCAGCGGCTCGATTTTGCGTTGAAACCTCGACAATAGGCACGCCCGGCCATGACTTATGCTCGATGATGTGCGGTTTGACCTCCGGCGGCATTGGCAGGTCATCCGGTGCGGTTGATTTCAGGCTCAGAAAAGGGGACCAACGCTCTGACCGGGCGTTCGGTTCTGAGTGATAAAGTGGTTGCATTGAGAAGACCAAACTTAAACTTGGTCAACTCTGTGGCCAAGACCGTCGGGGCTCGCATCTGGATCTCGCAGAGGGTTCAGCCCTGTCGCGGACGCAAGCCTTCGGGTCGATCTTTCCAATCAAGACGATGACTTCACGAGAATCAGAACCTATTCATTCTATGGGAATCGTGCGTACACGCTTTTGGATCTCCGGGGAGGCTTGTCAAGATGATCGGCAAGACTTTTGGGACACGCAGAGGAACATTTTCATTGGTAAGACTTCATGAATTCTGTCTATGCGAAATGCTCACTCGCCAATTACATAGGTACAACCCTCATCGCCAATCCAAACCTCATGCACGCGGCCAGCATCGACATCAATGCGGTCGCCGACACCATAGGCAACCTTCTCGGGCTGCTCATCCTTTGGATATGTGATGGTCAAGCTGCCCCTGAGGATCAGATGGGTTGTCAGACCGCGATGCGAATGCGGGGGATAATGCGCGTTCCTGATCTCAGATGTTAACTGCTGCCACTGTATCGGGAAACCCGCATCGACTACTACTACTACTACTACAGACTGGCGGTCCCCGCTATCGTCGACGAGAACCAACTTACGGTCCATCCGTCCAGGTGAAGACGTGGGGAAATCCCCACGACTTGACTTCGGCTTCTTTGCTGCGTTGGGTAGCCATAGCTAGAGACTTGTGCCACCTTGAGATGAGGATGCAAGGGGATTGGTCGCGGAAAGTGCTCTTGCTGACTTGATTCTAGGCGATGTAAAACGAAGCGCCGCAGATGATGGTCAAGAGTTGCTGCGGTTACGTCACAAAGACGATATGTCAAGATCTGTGCTTGCGCGGGGTAGTCTCCTCGATCAGGCCCGAGAGCAGGCCGACCGTTCCGATTAACAACTGGAAAATGGCGTGGCGGGCACCTTCAGTCGTCGGCGGTACGTGCGAGAGAAATGCGCAGCGCCGTTGAGTTTTTTCTTCGGGCCAGATGTCGCGTCGATGTCAGACGTCGTTGAGTGAGGTTTAATTCGTGCGACCTGATGGCTCCGTTCACACGCTTCCGACGAGTTGTCAACTGCTGCACGCCCCCACTTGACCCCGACCGAAGGCTTCCCCGATCCGGATGGGGTGGCGAGGGCCCCGAGAGGCGGTCTCCGGAGGCGCAGCCCCAACCACAACCAAGCGGAAATGCAGTGGAGTGGAAGACACGAGTTGACAAGCTCGAAGAATGGAGAACGAAGCACCGGTCGCCAGAATGTCTTCAGCAGGCGACGCGATCGACAGTCGGGGAATTGTCTCCTGTCTCGACGTCGACAGTTCGAGAACGCGCAACGCAGAATGTCACTGGGTGGAGACCTCATCCGCCCTTGATTCAGTGTTGGTCGCTAGCAACCGTCGTCCGGCCCCGTCAACCAGCCTTAGCATGTTCATGATATCACGTTTGATGGGGATCGTCGACCACCCCCCAGAGTTTCCACGTCGTGCGTCCCTGCTTTAAATAATACCTTGTTCGATTGGAACGCCAGCAGGGGGGGGGACTTGTCAGGGTTTTCTCAGACCGCATTTCATTTCGTTCATGGCTCCTTTGGCGTCAAGATGACGATGAATCCGTGCTTTTGCGGAGGTGGGCTTGACAGACAGAATATCAGATCATCCGTCCAGCAGCTGCGTCTGCCTTGACGTCGTTGCAGGACAATCGTAATCGAGATGATTACAACGAAATTGTGAGATGGCTGGGGTGCGCACCGGCA
The DNA here is from genome assembly GCF_011947395.1 of Colletotrichum karsti. NCBI lineage: Eukaryota > Fungi > Ascomycota > Sordariomycetes > Glomerellales > Glomerellaceae > Colletotrichum > Colletotrichum karsti. The sequence goes on from NW_024065907.1 coordinate 23,964, forward strand.
GCATCTGTGCCGAAAGACGAGCTCGAGCTGAGCTGAGGTCGCTGCTTTAATGCGGCGGTCGGCCCCACATACAGCGATGCATACCTGAGTTGTGCATTCGACCAACTGCATATTTCATTTGTGCACAAACATGCGCCGTGATTACCTCGACGACATCTTGAATCAACGACCACATGGACTACATCGTAAGATGACTTCATTTAGCCTCGACCGCTTTCGTCATTTACATGACACTTGATCTCTCGTAAGGCTGCTGGGTCACCATGAGAACAATTTTCTCGATATCGAAAAACGGGGCCGATCGTAATTATATTCACGAAAAATTACATTGCGGCGTCCGGAAACGAGTCAATGAGTCTTGCTGATAATATTCAGACTCACTTTGAGATGGAGACCCAGCTTCATGACAACAACACAACTATCACACCCCCTTGCGTTCGAAGGTGAGGCTTGGCGGCTCTGCTTGCCAAAACGAAAGCGCTGCCGGTTGAAGTCCGTGGAAGTGTTTGTCTCACTTACACCGCCCACGGGTTGAGGGTAAGATAAGGAAGCTCAGTAAACCCGTGAAACTGCTTCTTTGCCAGACCCGTGTTGAGGCGGCAGACGGCTTCAGCGTACTTCTTACCAACCATCTCGATTTGCTGATTGGGCGTGGGAAATCTCGCGTTTGGCGGCATATGTTGGCCGAAAACGCCCCTCTAGGTCATCGACATAGGCATTTTGAAGAATTGCATTGTCCAAAAGTACTTTTTGGTATCATCAGGTGGCAGGTGACTTGTGCATGCCGTCGTCTCCGTCTTCAGCATCGTGCCCAAAACCATCCTCCACCCGACCTTCTATGACCGTCCGTTTCGTGGTCTTGTAAGCATTGAACCACGAACCTTTGAACGTCTCCTCGATCTCTTCCACCGTCAACCCGGACACCTCGGGTATCATGAAGTAGGTGTAAAGGAGCGCCACAACGCACCACGCCCCAAAGAACAGGAAAGCCCCCCACTGATTGAAGCTGGACAGGATCGAGGGCATGGAGTATTGCATGCCGTAGATGAACAACCAGTGAAACGTCTGGCTGAGGGCGCCGCCAAACGACCGGATGCGATTGGGCCACAGCTCGCCGCCGAAGATGTACGGCAGCAGATACAATCCTGCGCAAAAGGTCAGCTAGCGAAAGAGAGACCGGAGACAGCCCGGGGATACTTACCGACGGCATAGCCCAAGGCGTGGATGAACAGAGCAGCTACGGCGGCATTGGAAGCAGCCTCGGGTACGGGCCCGGACTGGGTGTACTTCACGTAGACGGCGAGATACACATGCGACACCAGCTGCAGCGCGGCGCCCACGAAGAGCGACTTGCGACGGCCGAGCGCGTCGACGAAGAGGAACGTCGCCATCAGCATGAAGAAGAACTTGGACACGCCGTACATGCCGCTCAGGAACATGGAGTGGTCCGTCCCGCCCGATATCCCCACGATGGCGAGGATCGGGACGAAGTACGAGGTGATCAGGTTCGCCCCCGACAGCTGCGCGAGCGCGTACGTCAGCAGGCTCTGCTGCACGCGCCGCAGGTTCGACGCCGTCGAGAAGGTCTCGCGCGCGATCGCCCAGAAGCTCGCGTTCCCGACCGCCTCGCTCGCGTGCCGGATGTCCCGCTCGATCTCGGCGATCTCGCGCTCCACGCGCGGGTGGTCCGCGGGGAGCCCGCGGACCCGCGCGAGGCCGGAGATGGCCTCGTCGCGGCGGTGAGCCAGGAACAGCCACCGCGGGGACTCCTCGACGAAGAGCGTGCCGACCATGCAGAGCGCCAGGTGGATCAGGGGGACGAACATGACGACCTGGAACTGGAGCCTGCCCTCCGGGACGTGGCGGTAGGCGCCCAGCGTGCAGAAGGTGGCACCGATCAGGCCGGCGCCCATGGCGAGGTTGAGCCAGGAGACGAGGAAGCCACGGATCGGGGCCGGGGCGATCTCGACGATCGACATGGGCAGGCAGACGGTCAGCGCGCCGAGGCCGAGGCCCTGGACGACGCGCGCGCCGTACAGGACCCCGATGCCGGGCGCGAAGATGGCGACGAGGGTGCCGACGGCGTAGACGAGGGTGTACAGGCGGTACGACCAGATGCGGCCGAGGACGTCGTTGAGGAAGAAGGACAGGCCGGCGCCGAGGCCGAAGCCGACGTAGACGATGGAGACGAAGAGCCGGATCTCGTCCGCGTCGGCGCCGGAGCTGATGCCGAAGTGGTGTTGGAAGCCGGGGAGGGAGGGCATGACGGAGGACGCGCCCTGGTCCCAGACTGGGTTTGGCCTTTAGTAATCCGGTTCCCGGAGACGACGAGGTTGCTATGAGAGTTGGGTTTCGAACTTACTGACGGGCATGCCTCCGAGGGCGTAGACGAGGGAGGACAGCAGGAGAGGGCGGTTGAAGATGGTCTCGCGGGGCGCCTCGCGGATCGCCTTGCCGTAGCCGGCCAGCGGCGACTTTTGCAGGATGTGCCGGGTCGTCATCTTTCGGAGGGAGTTCGAAGGCGTGGTGGACTTAGGGGGGTGATTTGCTTGGACATGGTCAATGAGAGGAGCATCGTTGATTTATGGTCTTTTGCTCATTGGTCTTGATGCAGCTGTGCTTCTGAATCGGTTCTAAATGAAGAGCTGTCGGACATTCTCATGTTGATAAGTTCGCATGACCAATCAGGAGTCTTCTTCGTGTCCTGCCGAAGCGTGACCCACGACTCCGTATCAAAAGGAGTTGTTGGTGACCCATGGAGCACTAGTGAGGGGGGCTCTCCACGGCTTATTACCCCGCGTTCTAGATAACGCTCGGTTATCTGATGGTGGTTCGCGTGGATTACCTGATGTGAGGGGACCCCGGCTGAAGTACACTTCAGACCAAGGCTGACGTGTAAGTCTGCGGAAGGCGGTCGTTATCTCGGACTGAGCCGGTCGGGTCTTACCGAGATCCGGCCGGCAAATGGTTGCCTCTACTACCGGTCGTCGTTGAGATAAAGAGACTCAGTGAGGGCCTCCGGCATTTTGCTGCGGAGTGAGGATATCAGGATGAAGTCGCTTAACGACACACAGTTGGTGACAGCCTGTAGCAAGTAACATCAAATCATATAGAATTGTTCCTAGAAGGGGCCGCCGCATGTAGGCTCCCGCGCACAAAGTTGGACGACTCATGTTCATATTGATAACTACACTGACCAAGCCAGTCCATCTTATTCTGGTCGTTTACAAGATGCGCAACAAAGTAAGGTATTGGAACGAATGCCACCCCGGAAGGACTATTCCATGAGTGCTGTTGCATATCACGGATTCACAGTTTGGACCTAGTTCTCCGTTATTATCAGTGTCGGGACCCCCCACGCAATGAGAAGTGTGAGTCGAGGAGCTTACAGCTTCCCAGCGATAGCAACGCAGTCCACCTCCACCTTCAGAGCTTCGTCAGGATCGTCAGCTTTCTACCGAGACCAGGGGAACACGCACCTTAGCATTCTTGCCCAGTTCCGTCACACCGACACAGATTCTAGCAGGCCTGGGCTCGGGGATCATGGCGATGTCTGATAGAAGGTTAACGTTCTCGTGTGCAAATATCATCAAAACCTAACAGTAGACCACATACAAACCTCGTTCATGGCTGCGAAGTCCGCCATGCTGGTCAGGTGAATGTTGACCTTGAGAAGTTGGGTGAAATCGCTCCCGGCTGAAGCGAGCACCATCTTGAGCAGGTTCAACGCGGCTGCCTGGACGCCAACTTCAGCGATGCAAGTGGCTTTCTTTCTGCAAATACATACCGTTTGTTCGCCGACATCGTCCGACACGAGTTGCCCGCTAACAGGATCAAGCCCGACTTTGCCGGCGCAATACACCACGCCGTTGTGAATCGTGGCTTCGGAGAGATACGTTGAGCTGTAGCCGGGCCTGTTGAGAGTCTGCCTTGCCGCCATCTTGATAACGAGTCCGATTTCTGATGGCGTTTTGCCGATTTCGAGTGGATGACAGGGGACGCATGACCGTGCTGGAATAAACGTGCCCTGGCTCCTTCTTATTCATGCTGATCTGCTGGTATTGGTGATGGATGCTGACCCATCTTTCATTATGATAAGAGTCTACGAGGCTGACCCAATCGGACGAGCCCTTCGTCTTCTTCCGGGTACGGGGCTGGTCCCCATCTTAGTCGAGCTCAAGATAGTCACCTATCTAGTTGAAGGCTCGGGGTGCTGCTATGCCCGGTGTGCTACAAAGTTTTTTATTAATGAAGGTTGCCATACATTCCTCGTAATGAAAGGCACGACTTGATATGCTAGGTATTCCAGCTTAGCGGTTCATATTGGGTTGCCTCAGATGCGGGACACTCGTCGATCAGCTCGCTCAGAAGCCGGTCCACGCCGGAGGCATACCCAGTGTGCGTGATTCCCTCCATCCACTGGGGCAACTCCTCCGGGCAGTATCTCTGGCCGTGAGAAATGGCAACAGTCTCGACGGCTTTGCCCTGCTGCAGATCCGCCAGCATGGTCATGGTCCGGCTCGCGAGCACCTCGAAGATGTCCCGATAGGGCGCCGCGTCCTTACATCGCTCCGCCAGAATCACAAGAACCATTGTGCAATCCGTGCACACGCTGCTCGCCTGGTCCTGTCGCGACGCCGCCCTGGCCGCCGCGGACGTCCATAGACAGTATACGTACGTCAATCCCGCCAGGAACAGCTCGTGGACCGCGCCCCAAGTGTACGCCGTCTTCTTGCCGAGGAACTGGCGGCGACAGCTGTGGCACGTGTTCTGGGCGGCCTGCATGCACTTCAGGAAGACCTCGTCCGGGGCAGGTGTTTTGGTGTCCGTCATCTGCGTGCGGTACAACATCAGTATCGCGTAGTTTCGGTTGATCTCGTAAAAGTCCGGCGTCCGGTAGAACGACAAGGCACCGCCCCTCGGAGGTGCCCTGGGCTGAGGGCATTCGGCCCACCATTTGTCGAGCTCGAGCGATAGCTTTTGAATCCGTTTTTGACGTTCCTCCGTACTGATGATTGTACAGTCTGAGTACAGCGCGGTCTGTATGCGGCCTAGGAGAATGCGGACTTTGAAGCCATGGATTGCGTAGGTCATCATCGTCGGGGTGTCTGTGGAGGAACGAGCTGATCCTATTACACCGTCTGGTACAAGTTGAGATTCCTCAATATCAAGAGGGTACTTTTCGACGTTAACAGCTGCTCGGCAGACATGGAAACAGTGACGCTTTACCTCGACGTCAATCTCCTCGAAATGAAGGCCTAGAGGTCGTCCCAACATCACGGCGGCTGCGCATTCCATTACATACGCACTCCAAAAGACGCGCTTTCGCATCTCTTGTTGGAAGGGACTGACACCCGATTTGAAACGCTTGTGATCGCGATGATAGCCGAGATTGATGCATTGGCGCAATGCCTGTCCAGCCAACTTCCTATACGGGAATCAGCCTCACGCACGTAATACACCTCACGCAACGTAGCGGTCCATACCAATGCGATATGCCTTTCGTAGAACGTATGGAGTAGACGGCGCAGCACAGGACGGCCTGTATTGATTCCAGGTTGTCATGACTGATGATGTCGTCTATGTAGAGCATGGCTGAGGCATAGAGCTGTTCTGCGGCGTAGCCCATATTCGGGAGCAAAGTAGCCCCAACAGCGTAGACCTAGAAGCCTTGTCAGAGACAACCACTTCGGATTTGATTTGACCATGAGCAATCATACCATGTTGAGAAAATACAGAGGCAAGAAGCCAAGGTTCCAAGCGGCGGCAGCCTCCGATGGATCTGCTAACGCAGCTTCCCATTCCCTAAACGTCTGTTCATGTAAGAATGGGTACTGCGCGTGCACATTTTCAAAGTATGCATTGCTCAATTGACGAGCCGTTTGGTAGTCCGGCAGTAGACATGGGTCCGGTGCCAGCGCGTTATACCGGTCAGGGTCTTGCTCAGACACATTTGGCGATAGTGGACCGATCGCCTGGCGCATCGATAGCTTCAGGAATCTGGTGAAGGCGAAGGTGGAGGAAGGTCCTAGATAGCTGGGCTCGGCTCCAGCCGCGTTCAGGCTCAAGGTCCCAACCATAGAGGCCAGGTCATCTGCATGGCTATCCGCGTCGGTCTCAGTAGGTCGGTTAGAGTCCGTAACTGACTGGTCTGCGGTGAGCGGGGGAACATCGAGCGGAGTACACGTGTTGGTCAGAATGGAGTTTGTCTCGTGCAACTGACGCTCCAGAGTGAGAACTCGCTGTTCTAGGAGTTCGAGATAGTTTCGGGGCTGATGTCGCTTTGTGACGGGGTCCTCCACGAGGCAGACTAGAAGGAATGGTTGGTTACCGGCCGTCCACCAGAGTTTCTCTCCTGGAACTTACCAGTATTGTTGCGCAGACAGCTACTGCAAGCTGGAATTTGTTCATCACACTGTGAGACTATCTCAGCAAACCGAATCTACAAGCAGGTCAAGCATGCAATCTGACCCTGACTTTCCTATCCTTGCAACTGACGCATGCCGCTAGGGTTCTACTGCCGGTGCGCACGCGCGTAGCAGAACCTCTGGCCGGTCGGCTCCGGATCGGTTGTGACATTTCTTCGATATGATATTGATTGCGTGAGAACCAATTGAAGCCAGACAAGAGAAGCGATTTCCGTCCCTTCGGAGGAGCCAATGCGGCTAAAAGGAGGGGAGAGGCAATTGCGGGGCCGATCCGGAAGTATACGAAAAGCGATGCTTATTGGTTCCGCTCCCAGATCCATGACCCTGTTACGGTCAACAGCCAAGTTCCGGGGAGACGTTGCGCTTCTGATCAATGCGTTGAAATAACATGCTCGAGTTTCTCCCTGCGACTCATCTGATTGTTGATCCTTATCTCTTTATCCATCTGTTCTCATGTCGCCATCCCTTTCCAGCAAGTCCGCCCCCGTGGTGATCGTAGGTGCCGGTGTCTTCGGACTGAGCACCGCGTTGCACCTGGCCGAACGTGGATATACCAATGTGAAAGTCATCGATAAGCAGCCATATCACGAATCGGAATATTCATATGACAGAGGCTGCGATGCTGCTTCTGCTGGTAGGAATCGCACGTCCTTGAAATGCGCCGTCGCTCATTTTTGAATAGATGTGAACAAGATCATTCGAGCCGCTTACGGCTCGCAGCTCGAGTATCAAACGCTGGCACTCGATGCTATCGCAAAGTGGAAGTCCTGGAACGAGGAGATCAAGACCGGGAAGACACTTCCGCCGGGATTCTCCCGGAACGACACACTGTTTGTCAACAATGGAACTGTCACCATGACCTCGGGCCTGACCCTCGACCGATTCGAGGAAGACACAATCCAGAACATGGACAAAGTCGGATTGAGAGAAACGCAGATCAACCTCCACAACCCAGAGCATGTCGAAAGGGCCGTGGCGAAGGGTTTCGGCTTCGCCGTGGACGCTTTCGACATCAAGAACGACTCCAGCATCCTCGATACCCAGTCCGGCTTCGTGTATGCCGATAAAGCATGCCGTTTCGCCCTTCACAAAGCAGAAACGTTGGGCGTGAAGACTGTCTTGGGCGGCCCCGGGGGCACGTTCTCCGCTTTCCTGGAGAACTCAGAGTCACGAGTCACGGGCGTGAAGACGGCCGACGGCAGAACTCACCCCGCAGAACTGACGATCATGGCCTGCGGCGGCTGGACGCCCTCGCTTCTCACGCAGCTGGACAATCTTTGCGAGACCACAGCGGGCAGCGTCGCGATGTTTCAGCTGCGACCCAAGATGCCTTTATGGGACAAGTTTGCGCCCGAGAACTTCCCCACGTGGTCGTAAGTATGACCCCCCAGATATACGGAGCAATGCTAACCTCCACTCATCAGGTACAACATCCGTCGCGGCGCGGAAGGTGGGCTGTACGGGTTCGCGCGAGACTCCGCTGGCGTTGTCAAGATTGGGTACCGCGGCACGAAATTCACCAACCCGCAGACGCAGGCAGACGGCGCGGCGAGAAGCGTCCCGATTACCCGCTGGACGCAAGAGACGATCCGGAAGATCCCCGCGAAGGCCTCGCGCGTGATCAGGAGCTTCGTTCAGAGTCACTTCCCCGAGCTTCTCGAATGCGACATGACCACGAGGCTCTGCTGGTACACGGATTCGTTCGACAATCACTTCGTCATTGATTTTGTCCCTGGAGTAGACGGGTTGATGGTTGCCACGGGCGGCAGCGGTCATGGCTTCAAGTTCCTGCCCAACCTCGGCGAGCATGTCGTGGATCGAATTGAGGGGAAGAAGAACGACTATTTGGATTACTGGCAATGGAGGAGTTTGCCGAGTGGGACGAAGCCGTATAATTCTATCATGGGCGGTTTTGGAAGTGAGCGTTCGTTGCACCGTCAAACCTATTTGGACGCAGACGGCTCCTCGAGGAAACTGAGTCGGCTATAGTCGTTGATCGACGTCGCATTCATGCATGCGCTCTGTTCCTAGCAAAGTAGGGATTAATGTGCGACTCTAGATAGAATGTGAGAATCGTTTTCAAGCTAGCCGAGGTGCCATCTTGGCTTGACGGTTGTTGGACACTCGACCGTGCTACTTGGTGGTACTCCCGGGTCCGCCGGAACGGGGATCCACAGTGTGGATCCGCTTGGCGGTGGGAGCCGTTCGTGGGATCAGACTCGGGGCCCGGCGTGCGGTCCGGTCCGGGAGGAAGTGGGTCCCGGCAACCTTAACTTGGAAAGTACTGCGGTTAACCCAGCTGCGCCATCCTGCATTGAGTTTCGACGTGCCGCTGTCGAAGGTAATTGGGGTATGTTTCCGCGTGGGATTCATCTTGGCTCATTCTCAAGAAGTCAATTCGCCCCTGAATTAGCACATGAATTCCATAGAGCGAAGGGGAGGCGACATTCGACGGCAGTTCCTTCAGTCTCAGGATGTCTGCACAAAGTATGATGCACACTTGGATGCCTCAATTGACCGTTTTCTTCATAAGGTTATGCAATCTCGTATGTTGGAACTTGGTGGGGCCGAAACCCGTGTTGACGGTCGAAGTGCTCTCTGGATTTCCGAGAAGATAATTTTAGTACGGCAAGGCCGCTAACCCGAAATGACCATTTTCGGTCATCGGCCAATCCGTACGACCAACCTTCGGGCTCCGTGATCGTTACGGAAAGCCAGCTACACTAACAGCTTACGGATCTTACCAACACCCAATAGCGCGGTGCGGGACATGTACCCCAATCGTGGAACGAGAGGCGAGGCGCGATTGGGGGCCGAATGAAGAAGCCCTGTTTTTTGCCGAAGATGTTTGCTTTTTGGGGCTCCGAGTCCCCTTGCTTCCAGGCAGTGAAAGCCAGCGAGTGTGACGCTCCACGTCGCGATGCAGAAAATGGGCATCACAAGCAGACTCCGCCCCCAAAAAACGCGATGCCTTGTCACGGTGCATGCAGCACAAGGAGATCAACAACTGATCGACCCAGCCAATTGTGTCCAGGTTGAGCAGGCTAGGCATTTTCGATGGCACACTCGTCTGACAGCTGGAGCTTCATCGCCCGTGGAAGGAAATATGCGCAGGACGCGTCCTGAAGCAGCTGAAGCAGGCAGCATTCTTCGAACCCGGCTGTTCTTAACAGAGAATCAATGGGAAAATCAGGCTCCGACATAACAAACATGGAAAACGAAACAAGAAGATGGATTCAGGGGAGAAATGGGCCATTCCGTCATGGCCCGCCCAGTTCGCCCGCCTTTCCCATCCACTGCCACTGCCCTATCTGCGTTACCGAGAGTCACGGTCTCAGTGGAAAGGTAGGGAGCACCCACGCTAGAAAGCTGCACCGGGACCACTGGACCAGGTCGGCGGGGACGACTGGAGACCGCCGTAACCACCCTCGGCAGGGATCCAGACCATCGGGGCAGTGCTGTCCGGTTCCCATTGGACACCTGCCACACCACCACACGAGGCTGCCCATTGCCCCCATGTCTTCAGCTGCTGACATGCATAACCACGCTTCCACTCCATTGAAATTGCCCTTGCTCTTCCTTTCCCCCCAATCCCAATGCCTCGTTCTCAATCCTCAATCTTTGCCCTGGAAACTGCAGTTTTATCTCAGCTTCAACTAATTCCTGCACCTTCGTTCCTACATCCGAACCGTTTTAGCTTCCAATGGCTTGACGACCGATCGACCGAAACTGCGAAGCCGTTACCTCTGCCTTCCTAGTTCCAGAGAAGGCTATTCAGCAGGATTCTAGACCCCCTCTTACGTCAATCGACCGGTTCCCGTTAGCGAAACTATCTTCCCTTGGACTCCAATCAACACCACCGACAGTAGAAAGCGTGCTCCTTAGCCGCCATAGCTAGATCACCATGTGTCTCTACGTACGTCTTGCCCGTCAATCTGACGGTTAGGGGCTTTTGAAATGAAGCTCCTGGCCCGATCCCTTCAACTGCCAATCGTGCCCCTTCACAGACGTTCCCGACATCCTCATGTCTAGGGACCCCAATGCTCTGCTCACCGAGCTTGTTTCAAGCTGACATACTGTCCAGCTCCGACGCCGCAAAGCTCCTGGCGACGAAAGGGCCCCCAAGAAGCGCACTTTCACGATGCCCCTCTTTAACAACACGAACAAGGACTCTGAAGGCGCCTTGAGGAAGATGGTCGACTTCACAACTCTACTGTCACCCACGAACAGAGGCTCCCACTTCCGACTCGCGCCTCTAGCACCCCCAACACCCCGGATCGATATTACCAATGTCGATGGTGCCACCGAACCCTCCTCCTCTTCTATCGACCCCAAAGAGATCCAAACTATTTGCTCGAACCCACAAGCATTCGACGGTAGCCTTGCCATCCAAAACCGCCTGAAGAAGGTGTTCGATGACATCCGATCCCGCCGCTCCTCGATATCTCGCACCCCTTTCGTGACCCGCGAGCAATTCATCGCGTTCCTCGAGAGCGTCCAAGGCGAGACCGACGTCGAAGATGTTCTACCTGAAGAGAAGGAAAGATATACCTGGCCTGAATTCTTCGAATTTTGGTGGAAGAAATACGGCCTGGAGGCTACTCGACCTCTGAATACCAAAGACAAGGATCTCAGCAAGCCCTTGTCGAACTACTTTATCAGCAGTAGCCACAACACATATCTCGTAGGAAACCAACTGGCTTCTACGAGTGACCCAGAAGCCTACAAAACAGTATGCCTCGCCCAGTCTCACTTACGTTGCGGTAGACTTTTCCCATACTAATGTAATCGCAGGTTCTTCGGAGAGGGTGCCGATGCATCGAAATCGATGTTTGGAACGGAGACACCCCTATCACAACACAGGAGCGATCCCGGTCGCCTAAGCCCGAGCACTCGAGGAATCTCTCTGGATCGTCATTTCCCAATGTCGCAGCTAGTATCAAGGGCCAAGTCGAAGAATTCATGGGCAGCGAACGAAGCGGACATGAGCATGGCCATAGCAGGAACCCCAGTGCTGCTAGCAGATCGCTTGGACCAGCCGACAGCACCACTGTCCTTGGACCGAGTGCTTCTGTTGAGTCCCTCGCCGACACCCTTCGTCCTACATCGCCCACTCCGAGCAAGCTTCGCCTGCCTTATCCAAAGGATGAACCTATCGTCACCCACGGCTGGACTTTGACGACGCCTTGCGGGTTCCGTGAGGTCTGCGTGGCCGTTCGCGAGTCAGCCTTTGAGACCAACGAGCTGCCACTCATCATAAGCCTCGAGGTCCACGCGGATCTTGAGCAACAAGAGGTTATGGTCAGAATCATGAAGGAGGAATGGGGCGACATGCTCGTCGATAAGTCACTTGAAGGCATTGACCCCCGTTTCCGTCTTCCTCTACTCGAGGAGATGAAGAAGAAAATCATGATCAAGGTGAAGAAGGCACCTCACAAGATTGAGGTACCTCCGAGCACGACAGCTCTGTCAGCTGTCCACGCCAACGACGAGGACGCCTCAAGTTCCGAGGACGAACGCGCTGCACCAGCGGCAGCCCCAGTCCAACACAACCCTAAATCGGACATCTGCCAGGCCCTCAGCAACCTGGCGATCTACACGCATAGTGAGCACTTTAAGAGTTTCGAGACTCCTGCCGCTAAGAAGCCAGGCCACATCTTCTCGATAAGTGAGAGCAACATCCTGGATCTCCACAAGACCAAGGCGCGCGAGATGTTTGCTCACAACAAGAACTACTTCATGCGAGCCTTCCCCAACGGCACACGTGTCGATAGCTCGAATCCAGATCCGAGTCCGTTCTGGCGGAAGGGCGTGCAGATGGTGGCTCTCAACTGGCAGTACCTTGACGAAGGTATGATGCTCAACGAGGGCATGTTTGCGGACGAGCTGGGCTATGTCCTGAAGCCTATCGGATACCGCAGCACGGACAGGAATGTCGAGACGGAGGTCGACGCCGCGCCGCAAGGTGACATGAACCTCACCATCACTATCATCGCCGGTCAGCACATCTGGGTTCCAAGCTCGTCAGACAGCGACAGCAGCCGCAGCGGCAAGAACCTTCGTCCCTTTGTCAAGTGCGAGCTCCACGTCGAGATTGGAGCCGTCAACGGCAAGGCGGCCGACGAGGACGACTTCAAGCTCAAGACCAGTTCGAAAAAGACGGACCACCCCGAATGGGAGAACGGAGCGCGGCTCAGATTCCCCAAGGTCTCGAGGGTGGTGGAGGAACTGAGCTTCGTCAGGTAAGATCATTTTCTGTTTACTTTCACCAATCCCCCTCTTCACCGCCACATTTCCGTCCCACGTATGCTTCACGATACACGACCCAACAAGAACCTCTGTCGCGCGGCTCCGCGCCTACCCTCCCGCGCAGCGTGTCCGACCTTCAGGTGGTGCGCTCTACGGATGTGGCATGGCCTCTGAGATGCGACGAAATCAGCCTCCATGGCCTGATTCCATCCTCGGACAAGCTGCAGTCACCCGTCTCGCGGTCGTCAGAATATCGAGAGCGTAAACACCATGCCGTGCAACCCTACCTACTCGTCGAGACCCTTTCGTCGCGTCGTGTCACCCGTCCCCTCAAGTTCCCGCCAGCCTCCAACACTCGCTCGCCAAGCAACCGTTGAGCGGCTGCCGCAGGCCGCCTTGACAGGTCGGGCCGCTGCACACCGCAACCTCTCCCGCATAACGCATGCTCGACGCACATGAAGAATACCGAAGACCTTTTTTTTTTTTTTTTTTTTTTTTGGGTTTTTAAGAGCATTCCCGAGACTGACACTTATTGCAATAGGTTAAAAGTAGAAAATGACCCCCTCCTCGGCGGTGATGAGCTGCTGTCGTGGGCGTGTATCCGTTTGGACCGCCTCCAGACCGGCTACCGCTTCGTTAAGCTCATGGACGTCAAAAATAACCCGATTGACGGCGGCAAGCTTCTCATCAGAGTCGACAAGATGGTGCAGTCGTGATTTGTAAACGAGGGATAGGAAGAGCGATTAGAGCAGCAGCAGACCGGCTTCTCCTTTTCGGGAGGCGAAAATACCGAGCCACGGGAGTCCCCTTTTTTTCTTTTGTTTCATTCATTCCAACCTCTTCTTTTATACCTTGTATTCGATACCTTGGGGCGGAAAGAAAACAAAAACCGGACATGGGCGTTTTTTTGGTGTGTGGGGGAAGAAAGAGGCATCATCATTTTTCATGTCTCCGATCGATACCTTTTTTTTTTCTCTCTAAACTAGACTTGTTCTTCTGCCTGACCCTCCTGTTCATCTCATTTTTTTGATGGGGGTCATGGCATTCTTCTTCTACTCTTGTTGGGGGCCGGCGCTGTCTTTTTTTCTTGTTTTCTTTTCCTTGGTTCCTTTTCTGAGACTCGGGTTGTCTCGGGGAGTATTATTACCCTTTACTATTTTGGATGGATTACCTGGTTCAGCGCTTAGCGAGCGACATTTTTGGAGGTTTACCCAAGTCATGTGGTCACATCATTATTCTTCTTTAATCATTTTTCGTGTTTTGGGGGGGATCATTCATTGGGAAATGTGTCGTCGCCCGGGTGTCGGTTCTGTGGCTTGACGGAGATAGGACCGAGACGAATCAGAGACGGCGGCGGGAGACAGGAACAAACAGGACATGTGAACGTGGGTCTCGGGAGAGGGAAAGGGAAAGGGAAAGGAGGAGGAGGAGGGTGAGGGTTATGCTGACGCAGAAATTGCAAATGCCATAGAAGAATGAACAACCAAGAAAGAACGAAAAAAAAGAAACAGTTGTTTTCCCCCTTCTCCGACAAGGGTCCAGCTCAAAATCAAGTCTTGTCCCTCGTGGCCTCTTTTTGATCCATCATGTTCTAGAAAATCAAGAACGGGGCCGCCCTGACGTCCGCTGGTGTTGATGCCCAACTCACACACCCCTAGATCAGGTCTGAGTCCTGTTGGGGGCCGGGACATGTCATCACGACTCACATCGCCACGCTGCCGTCGGTGCCGCGGCCGAGGGACGGGCAAGTAGAACACACTGCTCATCCCAACAACAAGCTGGTCTCGGGGCAATGTGCGATGTGACTTGACTCACATCGTCGCGACATAGGACGATTACGATTTGACGTGTGATGGAACGGATACTCGCGGGTTTCGGAAGGGCGGATAGAGCCGTGGTGTCAACTGACATGTCGCTCCCGAATGTTGACGTCGTCGCTGTCCCCGTCGCTCTCGTCGCCGTCTCGCTTCGTTTCTTTCCCTTGCCGACGCTACTGGTGCTGCTGATCCCGTCATCAACGAGGAGATTGAGTGACCGCGGCCCCACGTCGTACCTGGGCATACATGCTTCTTGTTCTGTGTCACGTCGGAAACCGCAACCCGTGCTGCCGGTCAAGGGTCCTCAACAGACGAGACGGGGGGGGGGGGGTCGCTATCAGAGCAAGACCACCTTCTCACCCGAGGCAATGCTGGTGTACATCACCCAGCCTGACGGGAGCCGTTTCTCTGCCGCGGTGAACCGAAATAGACTCGCGTTGTACGGTTGTAACACGTCGGCTTGAGGCTCCCAACCGCCGAACGGTAACCGCCTTCGAATTCTCCCGATCCCGTCTCCGTATGTTCGAGTGTTCGAGAGAGTTCCGTGGCCGGCGTTCGGAAGTTCGTGGTTCTAGATGAATTCTGGCTGCCTCGGCTTCGTTTCTTATTTTTTTCGCTTCCGATGTCTAGGATGAGAGCCCAGAGGTTCATCGCACCATATTCCTGCAGCCCTGCCCGGTTGTTACAGCTTGGCAACCGAGACTGCATGATTGGCACGTCGCTCATTTTCCACACATACCTAACCCGGTGGCACCAGCTGCGAACTGCAAGTTCGACATCAGCAGGGATGATATTTCCGCCGACGAAAAACAACGGACGATACCAGACGGGGCGTCGATCTTTTGGGATCGAGCCCTACATCCGGTTGGCGGGTGGGCGTGACGGAGAAGCGGAAGAGGGCCGACGCCCCGTGGCCGTTGGCTGTGAGACTGATTACGACGAAAAAGGAAATATGTTTGAGGCTTTCCAATGAGATGGTCTGTCGCTGTCTGCCTGTGAGACAAACTAAAAGAAAACCCATGTTCGGAGGTACTCATAATGTCGGGTTGAAGTCTGAGTTACGCGGCCCGACTGGATGCAATTCATCAGTTATCACCAGAATTCGATCTTCCAGCATGGCGCCTAGTCCGATCGAGGAGAATACTCCGGGGATGACCGGTCATCGTAACCAGCTGAAAACCGTGAGGCAAGCTTAATCTTTCGCTTCTCGACACGATTGCGATTCTGACCTTGTTGACCCATTGTGTTACCGCAACAGCAAACGACGTTCGCAACAATGAGACTCGCCTGAGCGCGGCCGGCAATAGACAGCGTGCTCTGGCTAAACGTATCATAGGTCGACAAAATAAAGTTGACAGGTAACATGCTGCGGGATTGAGACAGACACGATGGGTGGTTACTTCGCGGTGCGGAAGCTAGGGCGGTGTAACAAGCCGTCGTACTCCTCCGCCGGTGGCTGTCGTCGTCCTGCAGCCACAAGGAACTGAGTGCCTGGGTCACATTTCCAAGGCCGAGATTCAAATGACAAGGGTCTGGTGAATGAGACACGCGTTTGTTTTTGCAATCTCGAAACCTCGTTTGACAGGGTCATCATCGAGATTTCAATTCCCGATCAAACCATTTTGACCGAGATCGTCCACGTTGAAGGCGGTCAGAATGCAGCAGCCCGCTGTCGTCTCCCTGTTGTACGCCTGACCATGTGGTACCGGGTGACCAAATTTTCGATAGAGCGGTTCCGCCAGTCTGGTTGACTAGCCAGGATGCTGATCATTGTAAAGAGGTAACCGAGATTTTGGTGCCAAACATAGAGATGGTCAGGAGATTGAGGGAGGGATCGATCGTGGATCTTGCGGCGTTACCAAACCAGCACACAAACTGGAAACCGGGCCCAAGCTTCAGGAACAGCGTGCATCTGATCACTCCCAAGAGATGATGCGGCTGACTTCTGCTCGGAGAATATTCTTGGAGTGGTGAGTTCGTGGTGACGACGCGTCCAAGCAACTAAACGTCCGAAAGACAGTCAGTTAGAATAAACGAACATCGTGGGCATTTTGATTTGATGCCTAATGAGGAGAGCCTACTCTGCGAAAAAAATCGCGTCTTCGCGGATGGTTACATACCGAGCAATGCAGGTATCCTCACCGCAAAGCCATTGTTGTAGCCAGTAGGCTTGACAAGGTCAACTGCCGCGAACGATATGCTTGATTCCGTGCCGAATGCTAAGTTCCTCGTCTCGTTACGCAGCTTGACAGGTAGCACAAGCGTAGAGAAGTCTCGTCGGAAGGGGTCCTGGAGGCAGTTGACTCACATCCGTCGGGATCAATGAGTTAACGACGGCGTTATTCGAGCACTGGTAAATCATGATCGGTGAAGCTCTTGGCCAAGGGTCCCTTGAAATCAATGCCTCAAGCGAAGTTGTACTCACCATTGGGGGACCTCGACGAAGAGAGCGTCTCGTTTGGGTGAAATGGTCTCACAGCCCATCTGATTGATATGACGTATCATTTTCCGACCAAAACCAAGCGAGTTTGGTAGTGGCAGCCATTCTGAAGGGTGGACTAACACGAATCTTTTGGTAGAAACATGATCGACCTCGCATCTCGGCTATGAGATGACAGATCACATAGGCCAGCCAGATTGCAGGGCTAGCATGCATGCATGCACTGTGAGCATTCGCCCATATCCGATAGATAGCAATGGAGTGCTTCCACACCCTCATCTGATCTGGCGATGCAAACGGAGTGTAGGGGAGCGTTGTGTGCCACGATTGACGCAGCATGGCGTTGGTTCTTGTAGTGGTTGGTATGGTGTGTAAGTCCAGCATGTGCCCCTTGGTGTTTGGTCAGAAATGACAACGATGCAATTCTGCCGAGTGCGATTGGCACATCATTTTGCCTAGCTAGGCACATGAAACCAAGCAGGGTGAAACTTGAGATTGCCCAATGATGGTTCTGGGCCCAAAACGCCGCAAATTCAAGTGGCATGCTGAGAGGAAGTTGACCAGGAGGCTCTGAATCTAGGCCTCATATCGAGACTGTCGGTGAGCGTCTCCAAAGCCTCCTATTGTGGCGCCGCCTGCTGCAGTGACAGGATGGCAACACCGGGCTTGCAAGGCCTCTCGAAAACGGATAAAGCCGCGAATCCATCAACAAGCAACCAACAGCATTCAGTCCCTGTTATGCTGTTGGCTCCTGTCTGGTCCAACGGCACGTTTCGCGTTGTTGCTTTAGTTGACCAGCGGCACAGCCGGAGAAACAGACGGAATGGCAGCCGGCTGCCCCGAAAACGTAAGATTTCGAGACGTCGGTCAGAGCTGTCGGTGTGTCACTGACACCGAGTCCTCTGAAAAAGCATTGCCCAACGTCGTACCATGATCCGACATTGGCACAGGTGTCAACCGCGTGGGCGTTGACGAACCAGGGAGGTCGAGATACACAGCCACCGATGCCTGGCTTTCCCCAAATGTCCCCCGTCGACCAAGATAGATGGCGTCTGCGCGACGTCGATCCCGGCTGGTAGCAGCGGATACGGCACGGGCTCAAGTCGAACGCGGTGGACAACCCGTGTGACCAGTACCCTTGGACCAACATGCTGGGATAGAGACCAGGCTGGATGCCATTTGCAGTACTCGGCGTGCGGTGACCAAGAGTTGCAGGAATGCGGCTGGGGTCGTCATATAGGAGGTCTAGATTGTCGACGTCTCAAGGTACTACCGTACGTAGTAGAAGGCTTCGTTTTGCTGACGAGGACTGGCGTCGTACGCTTCAGTCGGATTGACTCGGCGACAAGCAGACTGTCAGATTGTCAAACGGTCACTAGGGCCCCCAAACTGACCTCGACAGCCCTTCAAAGGTCTGACACCATTGATCTGGCTGCTGGTTCCTGATGGTGGACAAGATGTGTGCATGCCGTAGCCCCCAATCTGCAGAGTCCCCCCATTGCCTTCCCATCGTTGACTGGAGGGAATTGTTGCAGAACGGCACGCTAAAGGGCCTTGGCCGATAGAGAAGAAGAAGAAACGACGAACCAGGGAACCAGGGAACCGTGGAGCAGGGACTGAGCAAAAAAGAAAGCATGTAAGGAGCCTGTGGGGACTTGTTGGTGATCAGACGCGAACTCGGGCTTGGGGAAAAGAAAGCATGGCGGATTGTCATTTGGAAAGTGAAGAGCGCTGCTGGATCCGGATGTTTGTGAGCGCACGGGTCAGACGCATCGTACGTTGTGGAAGGAAATGAAGGGAGAATGACGAAAGGGAGAAGGCAAAGAAGGAAAATGGAAGAAGAGAAAATGGTGAAAACCGGAGTTGATGATGACTGTTGGTCGTCGTGGTGTTTCCGGACAGAACGGGACCGTGGATCATTTCGTATCTGAAGTCGAGGCGTGCTCTCCTCGTGGATGCAAGGTAGGAGTGGTTCTGAAAGAAAGGAGGGGACACCTGACGCAAGGAAACCACTTTTCATGCGATCGACTTTCAGGCAAGTATCTGTACGGGATTTGCAAGGTAGGACCAATCCCTCAAGAGCGGTATGATACCTAGGAAATAGCCGATTCAACCCATTGGGTCTCTCCGCGATGGATGCAATGCAAGAGCAAGGGTCTATGAGGAAAGAAGTGTACCTGCTATCATCTTCGCGGTCCGATCGAGGAGGAACTTCTGGCATGCACCCTATTGCCCCATTTCTGAATACTGCTTCTTCTTTTTCTTGCCATTCTTCTTCTTCTGGTGGGGTTTGATTTCTCTTCTGCGCCCAGCCATCATCGAAGTAAGATATTTCCTTTTCGGGCCAGTCCTCTCATATCGGATGATCTGAGTTGCCCCAGCCCCAGCGCCTGGGTGCCGGTCTCATCGTGCGTTGACGAATGTAAATCACCCAGATCGGGAAGGCGAGAAAGCAAAGAAAGGTATCCGTTCTTCGCTTCCCCTTCATTCGGACTGGCTGAGGTTGAGGTGCGAGCTTCAGCTTGAACCGAAACGCTCAAGCACGAGGGGTACCTGCAAAAGGACACCTGACGGAGGGCACGCCGTTTTTCGGAGAAGTGACAAAAAGGAAAGCATCGATCAGGGATTTTCCCATTGGACGCCAACAACACAATGTAGGAGTGGGTAGCGGATCGGGGAATGGAACGTAGGGCAGGGGAGAGCAAGCAAACGCGCAGCGATCTGGCGCAACCAAGATCCATCTCCGTGCAGTTCAAACAAAGAGTTAATCCCGATGCGTGTGCGTATGTCGTGGGTGATGAGGATCAGAAGACCAAGACGAAAACCGAGGTCGCCCTGAATACATAGTAAGGAGGAGGAAGAGGGAATGAATGTAACAGATGTGTGAAGGGTATCAATACGCCATCAGCCAAACCACCAATCGGGCCGCCGCCGGGCCCAGAGTCACGGTGAAGCGCGATAAAATCGTAACGCCTCCCCTCCCTCCGGGCCCCCGGAAGAGCGCCGCTCAGCCCCCAAGGCCCGGGGCGAACACCCAATAGGGTCCCCCGACGACCAAACTCTCTCTTATTCCATTTTTCGACTGCTCATATTAAACTCTGAAATACAAAAGAATCATGTCATTACCATATCGGAAAAAGAAGAATACCACTAACACGACCCGGCAAAAGAATTACACTTCCACAACCGCAAAACATTGAGGAAAAACAAACACTATGTACAAGCGAAGAAAAAGAATGAACCTCGGCCCCGTGTTAGTGACAAACAGAGTCCCATCGACAGCAGCCGGAAGCCCGCCTCGTCCAGCCGGACAGACAGGCATCTCCCTCGCAGCTGACTGCCGAAACACTTTACTTTGGTACTCGATCGCCCGTATGTCGTCTCTTATTGGATCTTGCATGTCTTCCTCAACGCACCCAGAGAGCTTAACCGATCACGCTTCCGCCCTACCTGGATTGACGTGCAGTTCGAAGACCCCCCGATGAACAACGTGCGAACCAGAATAGGGATTCTCCAAAAGGTGTCTACCGTTGGCATCATGCGCTGTTACCTTGCCAAACGATTCTGCATACCAAGGTAAGTTCGTACACGCAATCAGAAGCTATTCACGGACCCTCGAACCCCACTACCAGTCAGTCATACGAACAGGTGAGTGTGACCTTGCTCCAATCTCACCAGAGAGCGGGTTGCAACTTTCTTTCATCAACGTTTCGTCATCATTCTCGTGAAGCCTCCCGCTTACAGAAACAGAATAAGAAATTCTTCAGTACTCGAAATTCAGGCAGGATCAAGGACTCGACGACGTCGTCGAGAGCCTCGTCTCTGTCAGCTGTGGAAGGAGGGTCTCGCAATACCTCTGTGTGTTCTTCTGGTAGTGGCACATGTGCAGCCGTGCGTGACCAAACCACCAAGACGTCCCGTACATGACGGACTCACTTACATTCAGTTCAGTACATGCCGTGGCGCATGTCACGGAAAATAAGTGAAAGCAACTCGTCTTTCTTCATCTCTTCATACAAGGGGTGAGATACATCATGTACGAATACGTATGTGTATGCCCCCCAATTCCCCATAGATACGTGCGTAACCATCGATATGACACTTTTTCCGCAAGAAAGCCCTGTTGGTGGTATTCATTAACGAAGAAAAAAAAAAAAGGATACCATCGCCAACAAAAAAAAAAAGAGAGAGTCACCCAGCCCAAAAGAAAAGTCACCCCCGGGCGCAATCCCGGGGCAGATCGAACAGACCTCTGGAACACCCACTCGCCCGGGTTTAAATGTCTTCTGGGCTCGCTAGGCAATCCCTCCCCCTTCCCCCCTCCCCCCTACGAACCCCTGCTGCTGCGTTAGCCTTTCGATCGACCTGCCCGGCGCCCAGGGGCCCAATGGGCGCGTGGCGGGGAGTATGCGATGCGCGATGATGGAGGGTGGTGGTGGTGATGGGTGATGGTCGATGATGGGAAGGGGGGGTCAGTGAGTGGGTGGGATGGATGGAATTGGGAAAATAGGTACCGTACAGATTGGATGCGGAAGATAGATTGCTGAGAAGGAGCATCATAGCGTAAAGGAAAGGCTTCCATTCAAACGTTCGCACATTGTTCCTCTTTCTCCTTTCGCAATCCCTCGTGGCCGTTTACCGGAACGGCCCAGGCCACATATTATTCGGATCCAACAGCGAACATTGAACACGGATAACCCGGCCGCCAGCCGTGGTTGTTGCAACGTGCCTCAACAACCGACTAACCTACGGCGGCCGGCCGGAGACGACTCGTCAAGACTGTCGTGTCCCGCTACTTTTTTTTTTTTTTTTTTCCATTCAGACCTCGGAAGGCAGTAAGTGAGTGCGTGAACTGTTCATTGATTTTTCTTTCCTTGAATGAGGCTTCGAGAGGGGCGTTCGTTCCAGCTGGTTGTCTTGTCTCACCTCGAAAAACAAATCACACACACAAGGTGCCGCATGCCGCGAGCCCTGTTGCAGGAGTTGGCAGCGACGAACGAACGAACGCCTGGCCGCGCCGGGGCCCCAGCGCCCGGAAGAGAGAAGCAGAGACATACATGTGGCATCACGACAGACGAGACATACATACATACATACATTACAGCAAGGCGCCAGGAAACTGGCAGATAGACAGGTGCATACACATACGTACACGAATGTACGTATGTGTGATGTATGTACGGTACATATCATTGTCATTGAATGTAAGGTAAGGTAGTAACAAATTGTATGTGGTGTAATGCCGTACGGTACTTTAAAAACGCTCGTTCCCGAATGAACAATTCTTCAGCCATCTCGCCATGGGGCCCGGCGGTTCCACCCCACCTTTGGCCTCTCGTTGCACCCCTTCGAAGTACTGCGTAGAGTGAGAAGTGAATGAATGATTGAATCCCGGGATACACACTCCCCCATCCCCATCCCCATCCCAATCGTCCATTCATCCTTGTCCCATGCCTATCCTGGTAACCTGGTTCGCGCCACCATCGTTCATCGCCGTCTGCTGGCTACCTAGCTGCTGCCACTGACACGCCTTTCCCGGGTTGTTAGTTAGTTAGGTCTCTCGCTAGTGCCGCACCGAGCCAGCAGACAGGAAGGACCGTCTGCATCTGCATCTGCACTGTACCGGCCCTTCGGCCTACGGGGATTTTTGTTTCTTTTACCTGCCCTGGTGTATCTTTTTTCGTTGCTGCCGCCGCTGCTGCTGCTGCTGCTGGCCTTCCGCCGGTTGCTCGCCGAAACTATTATCAGATGGCACGTCGCCATGTTTTCTTCTTTGCACTAGCAGCACGAAGAAGGGCAGGGACATGGAACACACGCACACACTTCTCTCTCTCATGTCTGTCAGTCAGTCTGTCTCTTCCTCGCTCTCTCTCTCACACACCTACACGCCCCAATACCTGACCTGGACCTGACCCGGCCTGGTCCTTGCCCGCGGCTACCTACCTACCCAAGTGGCTTTGTCCTTGTTCGTGCGAGGTTCAAAGGAGAGAGAAACGGGCTTCCCAAACTATAAGTATCGACGGGTGCCGCCTTGGGTTTCTTGCCTTCTTTGTTCAGATCACCATCGAATCAACTTCATCATCAGACCTCGAAGACAAAACCATTCTGCCTCGAAGCCATTCAACTCACTTACACTTACACCCCTCTCGCTGAATATCACCAACAACGCCCAAAACCAACAAGAGTCCGGACTCTCAAACCAATAACACCACCAGCTTCGACATATCTCCCACAGTCACCTTCAACACACATACACAAACTCAGCCAACATGACTTGCTCGACGCAATGCCAGGCGGACAAGGCCTCCCTCAGAAACAACCAGCAGCCGTCGTCGACGTCCCCGAAACAGGTGAGCGAGAACAGCTGCGCTCCACAGCCACAAAAGCCATGGGTCGGAATCCAAGATTAACCTTTTCGTCGTAGCATCTCCTCCCAGGCATTCGCTGCCCTACGTGCAATGCCGCAGGTAAAGAGGTGTGGGTACTACCCGGAAAAGAGTGCGGCTACTGCGGAACGCCCTGCGGCTAAGCCATCAGCTCATGTGAGTGTTGCTCCCCACGTCATTCCCAGATCTGTGGCGGTGAGGCTGACCATCGGAAGCAAGATCCATCTTCCCCCAAAAAGAAATCCCCCGAAAAGGAGTCTCAGTCATTCATCAGCTGGGAAATGCGACGCGATGCGGACAGGCCACCAAAAAACTGTAACGATACCCTGGGACAAACGGCGAACGGCGACACACGAGGTCAAAAGCATTCACGGATGTGTGGGAAGGGGGGAAACGAGGGGTTTGTCTGTTCGACTACGAGGTCCGGTCCATTTTCATCACTTTTTTCCTTCATTTTTTGCGAGGGCACGGTTTTAAAAAAAAAAAAAAAAAGGGGGGGGTTGGAAGATCCCTCTGGGTGGGCCGTTCTGGGTACCGGCCCTGTAATGTTAACGAGCCATGTGTTGCCGATTTTCAGATCGGGTTTGCGCGATTGGAGACGAGGAGCGAACGGGTGGGAGAAGACTGGAAGAAGATGGAGGGGTTAGAACGACATGGCGACCAAAAAGGGACTCGGATCATGGAATTAGGAATTGTAATGATAGACATACGTAACTTGCTTGGTTCAATTAGACACGTATGGATTCTTCTCCGTTCTGAATGACCATGCTGCTTTGGTTTGATAACGTCGAGTGAGTGATATCCCGTGTAAGCAGTCGAGATCGTATCCCCCCCCCGATTTCGATTCGAGCATCCTTGCCCGCCGCTGCAGACCGAGGTGCAGTCGACATGGAGTCGGAACAAATCGAATGGCTCCGATCACCACATTGCCGGTTAGAACACGGAGGTGGTGCCTCTGCTCGGGGATATCACCGGCACTGCTCGATTGGGCTACGGGGAGCAGAGCTGCGCACGCCGCTGGAGATGGGTTCGATTGCAATGGCTGCGGGCTGCGTGGTGGGAGGCGCGCCCCTGAGGTGTGTGCGGTGGTCGAGATCGGGGTTGTATCGTGGTCGAGAAAGGGGAAAGAGACGAGGACGACGAGGACAAGGAAAAGCAACGATTACAGCTTTGCTTGCGAAGAAACCTGGCATCTGGCGGATCCCTTTAGACCCAGATTCCACACACAAGGTTGCGAGTTGCAGACGGACTTGCAGGCATTGGTGACAAGCCGTCTCGAAGCCCAGTTCTCAGGTTCCAGTCGCGGTGGGAGCAGTGGGAGCAGTGACGGAGACACCACCGTCCTCAACGGGGGAGGTGACGCTCTATTGCGGCTCCGAAACAAACCGCGGCGATGTCTCTCGAAACCTCGACCCGTGTGCGCTATTCATGACTTACACGGCGGATTCGGCGATGGTTCCCCCTATCAACCCAATCGGTCCCGAGCCCGTGGTTCCACTGACACACACAGCTGGAGCGACGTGGTAGCCTGGTCGTTACACGCAACGGCCTGCAGGATGCGCGGGTCGATGTCCTGCGACCGCTCTCCACAGGAACCAGACGCTTGTTTGGTACAGATGGAACAGCCTGGGACTGGGAGAGATGGGGAGATCCATCAATCAGATCCGGGCCCAGTGCCATGTCCAGGCTCATCATCTTGCGGCATCCACGTCTTGGCCCTCGGGGATGGCGCTGAGTAGCTCGACGAACGGACGGGGCTCCGATGAATTGCAGGGCTCTGACTCCTTTTGCCGAGGGATGGCAATGCCTGAGTCGAAAAGAGGATGCGAATACTTGTGGGCACGCTGTCTCGCGCCATAAGTAGCTTGCATCGTCATATATGACGAGGCGGATGGGTTGGACGTGCGTGTGGGAATCGACTGCTACGAGTCGGTACAACGGACAATGGTCCAGCGAGAAACTCCGCGTGCTTGACGTTGGCGGATAATAACCCGAGTCCACGATCTGTCTGTCCATACCAGGATCGAGTCATCTTGTCGACTCGGCCAACAGGGCACATCCAACAACTTGTGATGTGTCGTTTGTGGTTTGCTGCGAAGAATGTCGACTGGGGAAGACGACAGAGGAGCTAGCAACACCGGTGTGAGATGATGGATGCCTTGGCCTGTTCACCGTCGTTTCGGGGGCATCTGTGACAGTATGGAAGAACGGCTTGGAGAAGAAAGGCAGTGCAGAAAAGAGAGGGAAATGGTGAAGAAAAAAGCAAAGTTTGATTGACGGTGCAATGCGCAGAAGTTGAGAGATGACAGTCTTTTCTGGCGGTAGCAAATCATGGCCTGTTTGCTCTGCTCTGCTCTGCTGTGCTCTGCTTCGCTTTGCTTTGCCCATGCCATGCTCAAGATGGAAAGTGACCTTCTGCCCCGCGTCGCAGCGATTTCCAGTTAGAGGACCTCTTTTCCGCTACGAAGTCAAGGGTGACTGAGAAAGGTGCATGTAATACCTCTGATTGGCTAATGTCGTCGTACTTTTCTCATTGGAATCTGCGACTTGCGTGTGCTTTCCCGGGCTTCCTCAGCGGATGCATGGGACATCACATCTGTGACAGGAATCTCGAACCTGTCTGATCTGTCACTTTCCATAGACAGGTCTCATCGCTGATGCGTTTGCTTCTGAGGGCTTTTTGGTGTTGTTCTGATCCCATCTTACTGAACCGGGTTTAAGCGTGAACCATCGCGGCGCCTGAGTCGGAACCTGGACCCCCTCAACATAGCCAAGCACAGCTTTTCGTGAAGTAAGAGCTGTGACCAGGGCCCTGACAAATAGCTCAATCTGTTTCCATATCTGCTAGCTTCTGAAAATGGAGCCCGTCTGGAAGAGCTCGTACTAGCAAACGCAAGCACTTCGAGTTCCGGCCGAAGTGGACCGATCGACGGCGTTTGGTGTTATCTTCCGGGACCACCCCCGGCACTTACTGTCAAACATGAAGAAAAGGTCGACAAGACGCTCATTCTTTGGGGTTTCGCCAAGGCTTGTCAGTGTAGGAAGCAGGCCTCTTCGTATGACTTCCACTTTGGCTTGACGGTGTGCTGCCCCTGTTTGTGTTTACTGAGCAAGCAAGAACTCATCAATGACGGCCAACAGCGATGGCTTTTGTCAAGGGAGTCGTCGTGGTGTCACCTCATGTTTCTGATAGGCGCCTCGGGATAAGCCACATTCGTTCTTGCAAACACCTTCCTTCTTCTCTACTTTTCTCGCCATCAGGGTCTATGTCATAGGTCGCAATGAGATGAGGCCATGGCATGATTTGTGTCTTCGACTTCGTTTTCGAGTTGTTGCTTCTTCCTGTCTCAACTCCTTCGTATTTACGAACGCGGTCACAGAGTGCAATCCACGCCCGAGGCACAGCTCGCCCGAAGGAGTGTATGGTTGAGATGCTAGATTCAGGATCTCGGTCGCGTGCGCACACATCGACCTCAATCGGCTTCAAGGGACCTTGGCTGATCATCTTAGCTGATGCACTATCAAGGCATGCGTTTGTCTTCAGCTTCTGCTGCCAACCAACCATTGGATAGATAATCCTCAACGGCGTTGCGCCTCATTGGTGAAATCACCTCTTCATCAAGGAACCGCATTGCGCCTCAGCTCGCCAAAGTTCCTCGATTAAGACAGCTCAAGGTCCCTTCGTTGTCACACATGGCCGCTACCTCACACTCCGGAAAGTCAAACCCCGCAAAAAGATACATGTCCAACCCCGTCCAGCTTCACGCTCTAACAAGTACCGCGCGAGTCCACGGATTCTCCCAATCCCCGCTCCCCCGGCTTTTTTCGCCCAGTTTCCTCCCGTCCTCCACTTCCCGAATGTCTGATTCCTTGATGCCGCAGACCTTTGCGCGCAATCCAGTTGAGTTTCCGCCGTCATTGAATCAATTGGAATCCCCCCCATCGGGCCCGTCCAGGCCGACCACCTCCGCACTTATCATGAACGGTCTCGAGATTCTGATAGATGCCGCGGGTTCAGACATGCTTAATCCCCTGTACAGCCCGCCCGTCGAAGTCCCGAAACAACCGGCCCCTCAACCGCTGAGCAACAACAAACGTAAACTCAGCTTGTCCGTCTCCGACGCTTCGCCCTCCGCGTCCGCAACCCACGTCTGCCACATCTGCAAGAGAGTCTACGAGAGGGCCGACCATCTGACCAGGCACCTACGCTCCCACGAGAATGCCCGCCCTTACCAGTGTTCGCGCTGTCCGAAGCGGTTCAACCGCGCCGACCTACTGACCCGCCACGAGACAACCCACGACCGGGATTCCTCCGGGAAGGGCAGAACCTTCATCAGGCGGAGCGATCGAGCTGCAGAAGCTTGTTTGAACTGCGCTGCTTCCAAGTCCAAGTGCGAGGTAAGCTCCCCCATCCTCGCCGGCGGCTCTGTCTGTGCCTATAACGGCTTCGTCGTCTTCGTCCTCGGAGAGCTATGCGCTGACCCAAACCCCGATACTACAGGACGTTAAACCATGCTCTCGATGCCGCTCAAAGAACCTGCCTTGCGAAGTACCCTCGAAACGCACCCATCATCGAAACTCGACCGACGAGGGCCATTCAACGCCCTCCGAAACCTCGATACACGCGGGTATGGATATCGGCGGTGGGATGGATTCGTCGTACGGGTCCAGGATGGCGATGATGCCTCCAAACCATGACATGGGCCACAGCGAAATCGACCCGCCCTCGTTCATGGCCGACAACTTCGTGGCGAATCCCGTCATGGATATGGTCATGGACGACATCGTCAACTTCAACCCCGTACATAACTACTTCCAAGACATGGACTTTTCGTCCTGGGATCTGAATTTCGACGCCATCACTATCCCCCAAGTCGACGTCAATGCGAGTCCCGAGTCGACGACGACAAGTCGATCAAAATCCACATCAAATCGCAACGCGTCAAGAGCGCACGCCGCCTTCAAGCGATCGCCTTGGCTCTGGGAGCCGGGTCCGAAGGACTACGCATTACACCACGCGTCCCCTCAGGACAAGGAACGACTCATCCTGGACGAGAACAACTTGGCGAACTCACCCGCCTTTGACAAGTTGATCAGCACGCCAGGGACCAAGCTGAAGATGACCGCCTCGGCGAGGGACAGCCTACTGGCTTTAGTGGTAGCCAGTACGGTACAGAAGGGTGGACGAACAAGATCCCCTTCCTTTCCGTCCTTGGATCTCTTGAACTATATGGTGCAAGCCCACTTCATCCACGATGAACACCAGAGCGACAGTTGGATTCACCTGGCCACGTTTGACGCTGCCATAGCAATACCAGAGCTCCTCGCTGGTATTCTATCTAGCGGTGCTACCTACATTTCGATACCCGCCGTTTGGCAGTTTGGATACTCTCTCCACGAGGTTCTTCGACTGGCACTGGCAGACCTGGTAAGTTCTTCTCAAGATAGACGCCGTATTGGATGAGGTTTTTGCTTTAATTGTCTTTGCCTTCACTGTCTCTTGGCTGTTTTACCCACCGTTTGCCTCAGTGGTTATCGCCTCTCAATGTCGTCGACTCTGCGATTCTGGGTTCATGCTAACAAACATTCAGTTCGAGGGCTCCAACTCTTTCACCCGCGAACTCCAGGCTTTACAGGCGTTCATGCTCAACCTCGACATCGGCATCTGGAGTGGCTTCAAGAGAAAGATGGAGATCGCAGAAAGCTTCCTGCAACCTCCCATGACCATGCTGCGAAGAGCCGGGAATTTCTCGGCACCCCCAGATTCGCCCTCGCTCATACCCACCATGGCAGACCCTCCAGACGTTCTCGACTCCAAATGGCGCAAATTCGCCAAGCGCGAATCGTACAAACGACTCGTTCTTCACCTGTTCTTCCATGATATCCAATCATCGATCGGCTTTTGCAAGAACCCCTTAATGTCTTACACCGAGCTCAGCTTCAGTCTTCCCGCTTCCCGCGACTTATGGCGAGCACGCACAGCAGAGCAGTGGAGGAACATATACATCGCCAAAGCAAACGCCGCGCCGGACCGCACTATCCCCAGAGTTTCCGAGGTGATGCATTGCACCGAGATACTGGACGAGTTCGAACAGCTGGTCGACATGGAGCTCTGCTACATGGCCCTGCTCCACGGGTACTGGGGTCAAATATCGGCGTACCGCGAGGCCATCAAGTTTTACACCGACGGCATGTCGAACAAGAGAAACGCAACCCACCGACTGTGGCTCAAGACGCAATACCAAGAGCTCTATCGCGACCTCAATGACTTCTCGACAATGATCCTCACCTCAAAAAGGCCGACGGCGCAGCTCGCCATCATGTCCGAGGTGCTCATGATGGCCCTCCACGTGTCACCGGATGTGCTCCAGACGTTCGCGGGCAAGGCGGGTGAGGACGAGGCTCGAAGGACGTACAGCAGCCTGGAGGAGAGCTGGGTCAAGACGTCGGAGGCGCGCCACGCCATCTGGCACGCCGGCCAGATCTTCCACCACGCCCGACAATTACCGCCTGCTTCCCTCCGAGATTTCAATGCGCTCGCGGTCTACTTCGCCTGTCTCACCCTGTGGGCATACGGGTTGCTATCCTGCTCGGCTTCCCGTCACGGCTCAGACCCTGAGATGGGCAGCGGTGTTGGTGGTGGTGGTGGTGGTGGTGGTGGTAGGTCAGGATACATCCTCATGGACTCGGAAGAAAACCGGGAGACCAGGGCCTTCCTCCAGCTCGATCGCGGGGTTCCTGGCTTGACGCTCAACGGAAACCCGGTTGACGGGGTCGAGTCCTTATCGAACCCCAGCGTTGTGCTCTCCATCGCGCGGGACATATTTAGGAACAACTTCCCCGTCGTCTCGGAGCCGTTACCGCCTTTGGTCGAAAGCCTGCGGAACCTGTTGCAGGACTTGGGGTCTGGGGCGGCGGGGCGGCCGTCGAGGGCTGCGAGTGTGGACGTATGATTCACGATGATGGGACGACTGAGCGAGGGAAAAGGGGATCGACGAACTGATTTCACGGACGGGTGGACGGAGTTCTTCCGTGTTTTTCATATCGTCAACGTAGCCATTTACTTATGTATCATTGAGCGACTGATTATTTTACTTAGCATTGTGGGGGACTATTATGATGTTCAAATCGGCACACTTCGGAGCTCTTGATGTGAATAATCCCGTACGCACATTCCAAGGAGGGCAAAGAAGAACGAGGTTTACTGTTGTTGAGTACTGGATTATCGAAATGGTACAAGATTGAAGGCACTCACCACTTCCACGTGGGGTCCCATCAAGTACCGATGGAATCTGGGGAGGAAGCTTATATGTACCTCGCACATACACCGGGTACGAAAGAGCTACGCCAGCTCACAAACACCTGCTTCAACCCGCATGCATTGTCGTAAACGAATGTCGTAAACGAACACATTCTCAGAGTTTTGGATTATTGGAACCTTGACTCGATCCGGCGTTGAACACCGTTGTGGAATGAGACATCCGTTACCCGTAGCGGTCTTGATCCAGATGTACCGGTACCGTTGGATCGACAGGGATCTTGATTGTCTCCATGAAATTATCGCGACCCTGAACTCTCGACGCGTCGCGCGTTCTAGTCTCGGGGAGGGATTTTAGGAGATCGATCTCGCTACCAATCTTTCGGTACGGCTTCATGACGAGCGTATGAGAGCTGGAGAATCATGATGGATTCGCAAGTAGACTCTACGATGGCCGAGGCTACGTCTCCGCAGGCGGAGACGAGTAACGCAGACATCCAAGAGCAAAATCCAGAGCACGCAGCAGCCCGGGAACAAGCAGCTCAAGTTGCGCCCAACACAGAGCTGCAGAGCGAACCGCAAATTGCTGGAGAGTTATCCGAACAACCGGTCTCTGATGAGCCCCTAGAATATCCTGAAGAGGCAGTCGATGCTGCGAGTCCGTTGAGCACCGAAGGCTGGAACAATCGCCAACTCTTCGAGGAGGACCTAAACGAAGCCCTCAATGACATCCAGTCACCCGGAACCTTCGCCTCCCTCCACCCCTTAAAGGGACCCCTCGACCCGCAGCTGTTCGTCCCGGACGTGGGCGCCGTCACTCTTCCTCTGCGAGAGGCGGACGCGCGCGGCCTGGTCGAGAAGGCGAGACAGGCACCCTACGGCAAGGGCAGCGACACCGTCGTCGACACGTCGGTGAGGAATACGTGGGAGCTCGACCCGTCCCAGTTCGAGCTCCGGAGCCCGTCGTGGACGACCGTGCTGCGGCAGCTCACGACGATCGTGGCGCGGGACCTCGGCATCAACGCGCCCATCGTCGCGGAGCTTTACAAGCTCCTCGTTTACGAAAAGGGGGCCATGTTCAAAGCGCACGTCGAGTATGTGTTGTCCGGAGCCAGAGGTGGACGAAGTGATGCTGATGGAGCTGTAGCACGGAGAAGATCCCAGGCATGTTCGGCACGCTCGTCATCTGCCTGCCCTCCCCGCACGACGGCGGCGAGGTCGTGGCCAGGCACTGCGGGGAGACGAAGACGCTCAAGACGTCCAAGTACCGAGAGGGCTCGTTCGCGGCGTGGTATTCCGACGTCTCTCATGAGGTCCGTCCCGTCACGTGGGGTTACCGCGTCGTTCTGACCTATAACCTCGCCCTCGACCCGTCGAAACCGGTCCCCTCCGCCGGGCTGCGGCGGACGGAGACTCGAAAGCTGCGGCACACCCTGAGGAGGTGGCTCAGCGGCGGCGCGGGCGAGTGCGAGTCGGACCACGTGTTTTACAGGCTCGACCACGAGTACTCCGAGGCGAACATCTCCAAGGCGGCGATGAAGGGACGAGACCACGAGCTGGTCCAGGTGCTGGACGATCTCTCGACCGAGCTGGAGTTCGATATCTTTCTGGCCGGCCTGGAACGCCGAGAGGAGGGCTCCGTGGAGTACTACGGCGAGAAGTATAATGGCTATCGGTACCGCAATGATTACTCGGACGAAGAGGATGGCTGGGACGACGAGGATGAAGGATGGCATGAATTACAGGAGGTATTCATGGAAGAAGAGCGTGCCAAATTCATCGTTGGCACGAACGGCCGGCCTGTTCTGCGAGATGTTAGGCTGGAGGAGGATCGGTTCCTTGACAGCGAAACTTTCTTTCAGGACGGTGATCAGGAGGAGGATTATCAAGGATTCATGGGGAACTCGGTAGGTCGGAGAAAAGACCCGCTGAAATTGAAGTGTACACTGACAAAGTTCCTCCAGGGCCCCAGCGCTACTCATTGGTACCGTGTCACCGTAAGTAATCCCACGCGGTATTCCAGTCTCGATATCTCACCATGACCGCAGGCTGTTCTGCTCGTGCCACGAGTGAAGGTGGTTTCGTTCCTCCGATCCCACCTTGATGAGGGAAAGAACCATCGTCTCTACTCCGACGGGTACGTTTCCAAGGGAGAGATGACCAACCAGCGTCTAGTCATCAGCTACTTGACGAGTTCAGCTTTGAGACCGGGTCCCGCTCAAGCTTCTGCTCTCCAGGCGTTGCGAGATATTTGGAATGAGACCATCTGTAAGCCGAAGTCGAAAGTGACTCTAGGTGATGATGACCTGGTCAAGTTGCTTCAGGGCGCTGTGCAGCTGAGGGAGTGGGGTTTCTTCAAAGAAATCGCCGCTGAACCTCATGGCCTCATAATCTCCGAGTTCTACGAATGGCTGGGCAAGCAGGTCGAGGAAGGCAAGGTATCTTTTCAAGACGTCAAGCATGGGTTTGTTCTTCCGAGTGCTTCCATACCCTTTGAGCATCGGAGACTGACTTCGCATCTTAGTATGACCACCATGATACTCGGCTGCAGCACATACTCGACGCGTTTCCACAGGATCGAGTGTTTTGTGCCAAGCACCTCACCGATCTTGACCGACGAAGTCCGTGAATGGGTGCTTGACACCCTGTCCAAGGGCTTGGCAACCTCATCCCTGTGTGGTTATTTCCACGGATCGGATGGTCTGAAAACCATAGTCACCGCCAGACGATATGCCGACTTCGCCTGGCTGACCTCCACGTCAGTATACTCGACCGACCTCGCATGTGGCCCAGCTAACTCATCCCAGTGCTGTTCCTTTGATCGAAAATCATCTCAACATCCCAGCCTTTGCCCTCGACTTTCTCCAGGGTCTCTTCTTGCTCACCAAGGCCAAGGTTTTTCCTGTGCAAGAAGGCGTCCAGCTTTTTAAACGTCTCGCCAAGGATGTCATTTCTAAACTCGACTTCAAGACGGTCTACGGCGACAGGCCGGAAGAGAAGAACATGCAACCAAAGGACCGCAAGCACATCTCCGGTCATCTCGGACCAGACGCCGAGTACGACTGCAGCCTCGACATCAACCCCGACACCTTGGCAAACTTCTTCTCCTACCTGATCAAGATGAGCTCGCCCCCGCGAGATGATCTGGTGATGCCCCTCGCATTGAAGCTCGTGGGCCACGCCCCGCACATGAAATGGAACGACTTCCACCCCCTCTGGATCCCCTTCCTGAAGGAACTCATCCCCGTCCTCGAGTCCCACAACATACCGCTCACTACTCCCCGTTACCAACAAATATTCGGCGCCATCCTCGAGGCCTACGCCGCGGCGTACGTCGGCACCAAGCCCGCGCAGGGCGTCTCCAGCGATCGCACCGTGCCGAACTGCCATTGCCAAGACTGTCTTGTGCTCAATAGATTCCTCCAGGACCCGAACCAACGCCAATGCAGGTTTCCCGTCAGCAAGAGGAGACGTCACCATCTCCATCAGCAGATCGACTCATGGCAGATCGAATGCTCACACGCGAGCGATCGAAGCGGCGTCCAGGACACGCTGGTGGTGAGGAAGTTGAGGCCGAACCCCGAAGCCATCTGGAACGCGCGAAGGGAGGAGGCCGGCGAGCAGATGCAGGAGTTCGATCAGATGAAGCTGGGACTGTTGTTGGGGAACGACTACCCCCGTATCATGCAGCTTCTGTGGGATAGGCCGGTGAATCTGGCTCCTGGCCGCGGCGGCGTGACTTACATGCCGGCGCCTGTTCAAGCGCATTCGGCAGCTCCGGCAAACCCACCGCCTCAGGCACGCCCAGCAGGGCTATCACATATTCCTCCGCCTCCGATGCAGCAGCCGGTTTCAACATACGGACTGGGCCCGAATCGGCACCCCGGACAGGCACCGCCGGGTCACCCGATGGGTCCTACGGGGTGGTTCGACTTCCCCAATGACAAGCCGTTTCCCACAGCACCCCCGGGCCGCTTCGGAGTGTATCCTCCGAAGAACGCGGTCCCGCCACCGACGATCCACATGCCGCCAGGCGTACCAGAACCAAGGCTCCCCGGCGGAGGCGGGCCTGCTCTGTCTTCGATGCCTACCATGCCGAACCAGATGCCCGGTCAAGGACCGATGTTCGGCGGCAGACCCGGCCACTTCTCCGCCCCGCCGCCCGGAGGGCCTCTTGCGCAGATAGGGGGCAATGCCGGTGGCCCGCCTCAGGGAACTTTGCCCAACATCAGCAGCGCGGGCTTGCCTCAGCCCGTCGCGGGAACGAAGCGTAAAGCGGAGCACGAGGTTATCGATTTGACTTGATGATCTTCGAAGCAGGTGGGATGATATTAATGAGTAAAAATATTTAGATATCTCGATGCAACTTGGCATATAGTTCAAAACATTGGGAACATTCAAACAAAGGGACAGATGTCAGTGCCTGGCTCTGAGTTGAGACATGAAGACACGTCGTCGACGACGTGCTTCTCCCGAAGAGGAGGAGATCACATTCTAAAGATCGACATAGCGTTACGTCGTTGGTGCTACGCAAATGGATATGGGCTTTGGTGAGGAGAAGTCAAGCAGCTGGTGAGAGTGGCTACCGCTGGTGTGGGAATTCACGAAGATGAGACGACAAGTCGATCGCGGAAAACTCTGGATGGAAGTCAGACGAAAACCGTCATCAATCTCATCGTCCTGTGAGTTGCTAATTTTGGTGGTCGCTTAGACCGCTCCCACCTCACGTGCGGTGGCTGTTTCATCGACGGTAAGCCATCGCAGTTGGGGCTAATCAATGTGAATCGCACATGGGTTAGCCGCGAATAGATGATGAATCCAACGATATCGCGCTTGACGAGTCGCGCAACGTCACCGAAATGAAGACCGATGAAATCGATACGGAAATGTTGAGCGAAAATGAGATTGCGCTTTGGGAATCAAGTGAAGTGAGTGAGTGAAGCTGAGTAACATGAGGTGGGCGTGAATTAGAATACAGTGTTCATATCGCTCACATACCGTATCAAAGCTCACCTCAGTGCAGGCCGAGACAGTGCGCAATTCAGGCGAATACGTGCGGGGGATTTGCTTGCAAATCAAGCTTCAATTTTTCACCAAGGCGCCTTTTTTTCGACTCACCACCAAACAAACGCCACCGAGGCCATTTTCCACGAGGAGGCCGCACCACAGGATCTCCTGGCAGTTTATTTCGAGCATTCCCAAAAAATGCATCTCCAACCCATCGACAACACCGAAATGGAACCGTTCACCATCTCCATGGATCCCGACCCCCGGCTCAACCCCGCAGACTCCCAGGACATCTTCGACGACGTCTGGGGCTCGGCGCCGGGCTCGCCCACCATCGTCCAGCTGGACGCCCCCTCAGGCGCGCATCCCTCTGATATCCCGAGGCTGCAGGCCGAACACACCACCGCCGGCTACCGCGAGGGCGTCACCGCGGCCAAGGCCACGAGCATCCAGGAGGGCTTCGACGAGGGCTTCAGCCTCGGCGCCGAAATCGGGTCCCTCGCCGGCCAGCTGCTTGGTCTCCTCGAGGGCATCGCCAACGCCCTGGACGGCGGCCGGGAGGAGGCCGTCGCGAAGGAGGCCAGACGGGCTCTGGACGAGGCCAGGGCCGAGCTCAAGCCCGATTCCATCTTCGGGGCTAAGTTCTGGAACACCGACGGCACCTGGAAGTTCGAGGTCGAGAAGAAGCCTCAGTCGGGCGATGAGGAGATTCTCTTTGCCGACGTGGCTCGTGCCCACCCCCTCGTTCAGAAATGGACAAAGGCCGTAGACGCCGAGATCGAGCGATGGGGCATCGTCCTCAATGCCATCGGCGATGCTGAGGAGCACGAGAGACAGCCGAGTCCGGAGCGGGTGCCGAGCTCAGCGGTTCCGCAGACGAAGAAGGCGCTCGACTGGTGAGGTCTGCTCTGCCGGACTCTACTCTGCTCGCAAGGGCGGGCCGCCGCAGCACGGGCACCATTCAGCAGTACATTATCAACTCATGCAAACGAGGCTTCGGGCCGAGCTGGCTTCTGTGGAAGAGATCTCATCTACAGTGCCGCTCTGGTGGCCCTATATCACGACTATCGAGCAGATCATCTCAGTTTCCAGTAAGTTGTTTTTGGATGGCTATGTATGCATAAACGGGACGTGCGGCTAAGTCGCCATAGCTGAACAAATTGCCGTAATATTACGGGTATTATGACTCGGCCATTTGATTTCCCCGGAAGACGAGGAATCCCTCGTTTCTGGCTAGAGCAGAGTTAAAAGTCGAACACACGGGCTCCTCGCAAGGCCATCTCTCTCGTCTCAGGTGTGGCGAGTAGCGGCTTCCAGGTCAGCCGCAAGCGCGACGGGTGTGGCGCTCACCAATGGTTATGGAAGCGAGGCGGCCATCCATGGCTGCTGGCTCTTGTCATCACAACAAATGCCTATTTTTGACGACTGCTGGGTTGGCTTCTTCGGGTGATCCTTTGAGCCAAGGGAATGTTCAGACGAAGTGTGGTCATGCCGCCTGTCACCTCATGACAGGAAACAAGAAACCACATAGTTTCGACGAGTTCGACGTGTCGACGGGCGCAAACCTCTCTCGCGGGAAGAAACCTATCTGCCGAATCTAGTCAAAGAATCAATGAACTTCAACTTTCCATTACTTCTTTCTGCATAAAGGAGAATTTTGCATGAATATCCCACATCAACAGAAGAAAAAGCTGCCCACCACATCCATTGAAAAGCTCGTCTTGCGAAATTACGGGCGCTTAGGCGCTTGGTTCTAAGAGGTCATCGCCACATATGGCCTCCAGACTAGCGATCCCATCGGACCGCGAGGCCACCAGCGCGACTGACATCATTCCTACCCTCCATCAGGAAACCGACTTTTTTCGTTTCCATTCGGAGTTGGCGAAAAGAAAGGGGTGACAGCAGCTTTACTTGGCTGCTTTGACCTTGGAAATTGGCCAAAATCATGGGAGAGGGGCCTGTGTTGTTTCGAATGTTCGGATGATGGGCTGTGCTGCCTCACAATTCGGAGGGGTCGGTCCCATCTTAGTCGAAGTCTCTTTAAGCTCACCACCACACCTGCAAGGAACCGCGCCACTTTCGAGTCTAGCGCACCTCCTGCTCGTCGGACGAGGTGACATCGTCCACCCGCCCTGAGATCGTCTTCCAGGCAAGTCGCGAGCGTTGGTTGGCCCCGCACAGGGATCTTCATCTGCCGAGGGGCCAGCTCCGTCCCTGCATCACGACCATGCGCAACAATGGCTGCGCCCATCCCCCGGCTTTAGCTTGGGTACCTGGCGGCCTTCTTTCTTATTCTTTTTTTCCTTCCGAATATGGAGAAGACGGGTCCTCACTACTGGAGTGAACCGGGCCTTCCCCGGCATTCACGCTCGACCGCCCTCCCGTATCCGTACCTGTCGTCCCAAATTGATCCAAGGGTAATTTTAGCCAGGCGCACTCTATCTAGGACGTTCCTTGTGATCGTTCCCCTGATTCTCAACTAGCATCGAAGGCAAATGGCCCAATCACGGCGATCTTCGATAGTAACGGAGGCCTGCTGGCTGGCTTCTCTTGGCCCCTCAGTCCATAGCAGCGCTCTCTATGGCGGAAGAATGACATGATGGAATCGAACTAGTGCAATATGGCGACTCAGCCTGGGCCCCACGAGTCTATTCGAGGAGGCGCGCTTAGAGGCTCTCCCCTGGCTTCCATCGTCATTCTGCTCTTCCGCCGTTGATGGTGGAAATATTGAAAAGGGCGGCTCTTCACCTGGTCCAAAGCCTCTTTTCCCCTCCTCTCTTCAGTATCTCTGATACCCATACATTCGCTAATACTTTCAATAACATCATTTTCTCGTCTTCTCTCACTCCTTCATAGAACCCTCGTCTCTCCTTTCGAGGTTTTTCATATATACACACACAACACATCACAATGCGTTACTCTACCATCGCAGTAGTCGGCCTCGCTGCCGTCGCCCAGGCCACATGGGACGGCAAGTTCACCTACCCTCCCGGCATTGAGCCTCTCGGCCTCGTCAGCGGCAACGCCGACTTCAACATCAAGACCTTCGGTCCTTCCAAGGGCCCCTCCGACGACTGCATCTCCGTCTGGCACCCTCCTCACCCGGACGTCTACATCGACAACTGCGACAGCGACAAGGACAACGGCTGGCATTGGGTCCACCCGGGCAAGAAGCCCGGAAAGGACAAGGACCATGACAAGCCCGGCAAGGACAAGGACCACGACAAGCCTCACAAGACCAAGGACCAGCCCCAGCAGCCCACCGACGTCCCCGACACCCCCGACGAGCCGGAGCAGCCCCAGCCCACCACCGCCCCCGAGTGGAAGTGGACCACCTCCACCATCACCCAGACCGCCGTCTCCACCATCTTCAGCTGCCCGCCCTCCGTCCCCGACTGCCCCGCCAACGGCGGCGGCGGCGGCGGCACCCAGTACAAGACCGTCACCGTCCCCGCCGTCGTGACTATCTGCCCCGTCCCGGTCAACCCCGCCCCCACCTCCGCTGTCCCCGTCGCTCCCCCAGCCGTGCCCACCCAGCCCGCCGCCCCCAGCGTCCCCGCCCCTCCCGCGACGCTCTCCTCCGTCGTCATCCCCCCCGTCTCGACGGCCCCTCCCGCCGTCACCCCGCCCGCCGCCACAACCACCAAGCCCGCCGACGTCGGCACCGTCACCCGCCCCAACCCCACCGCGACCACCAGCCGCGCCGTCGTCACCGCCGCGGCCGTCCCCAACGCCCAGCGCGCCGGCGGTGTCCTCATCGCCGCCGTTGCCGCCGCCGCGG
Organism: Colletotrichum karsti; assembly: GCF_011947395.1. Taxonomy (NCBI): domain Eukaryota; kingdom Fungi; phylum Ascomycota; class Sordariomycetes; order Glomerellales; family Glomerellaceae; genus Colletotrichum; species Colletotrichum karsti. The sequence goes on from NW_024065907.1 coordinate 63,330, forward strand.
CCTTCATCTGAACGCCTTTCGAAAGTTTCCTTCTTCGGTTATAGACACTTGTTTTTTCAGGGGTTTTCACGTTCAAGACGATATAGATGGTTTTTTCATGATGGGTTTAACACATATTTTACATGATATCAAGGGGGTACACGGGAAATGGGAAATAACTTCTTTGGGGAAACGGCACACAAATGGGTTTCTCTTGGACGGGTTGGAGTGGGGCCCATCATCCCTGGGACTTCCCTTCGTGAAGGGGGATGGGGCGGGCAACTCTGGCGTCTGATACCCAACTTAATTAGTTAAGGCTAATATAATGGGTTCTTTGGCTTTTAACTTCATTCCATCATGAGTGAGCACCTTCGGCAGTGACTTATAGTGATTCTTGAAGGGGGCGAGGAGCTATCCAAAGCATGCGGTCTCAAACCTCTAAGCATAAGGTGTATCACAACATCTCCATAGACGAAGACATTGCTCCATCTTATGAAACTCGACCTTCTGTACTCCGTAGTTCAACCAAACTATTGCACCACGAATGGGCACGAGCACGTCAGAACGAGCTGAACGCAGTCTACAAGGGGAACACCTGTCGAGCCGGACTCCTGGTACGTCGTTCACGCCTTGAGACATCTAGAACCTGGGTAGACGATCATAACGGACAACTGCGGAGCGGAGTTGCGGACTTTTGAACCTCTTGGCCATGGCGCTTTGTAATCCCTCTGTCCGCAACTCAAGGTCTTCTCCTCGGAGATGGTAATTTTTCGCCGAGTTCTTGGTGTCAAGGGGGTCTGGTCCACGGAGCTCTGGTAAACTCAGTTCGACATGATGGGGATGAAGACATGTACGTGAAGGGCGCCGGCGAGCTTCGGCGACAGGAAATCGCAAGTATATATATAGCCTTCATTACGAAAACAAGTCATCATTCAACACATCAACATCATATCCCGTCCAAAGCCAAGAAGTCTAAACCATGTCAAGCACAAAACAAAACACCGCAATCTGGGCCAACGAAACCGGCGCCATCGTCGTCGAGCCCGTCCCCGTCCCCGCCCCCGGGCCGGACGAGCTCCACATCGAGGTCCTCTACTCGGGCGTCAACCCCACCGACCTCCGCACCCCGCGCTTCTTCGGCTGCACCCGCCGCGTCCTCGGCCAGGAGTTCTGCGGCCGCGTCCTCCGCGCCCCCGCGCCCGGCCAGCCCTTCTCCGAAGGCGACGTCGTCGCGGGCTACACCGAGGGCGGGAAAGACCGACCCCTCCAGCAGGGCACGCACCAGTCGTACATCTCCCTGCCCCCGCAACACAGCGTCTTTAGAGTGCCCGGCAACGTGCCGCACGCCGACGCGGCTACGTTGACGGTGGCGGTCATGACGGCCAACGACGCGCTGTATAACCGCTTCGGTCTCCCGCTGCCGTCGGAGGCGGGGGCGGAGGGGGTGGTGGAGGGGACGTTGGTCGTCTGGGGAGGGTCGACGTCGGTTGGTATGGCGGCCATCCAGCTCGCGCGGGCCAGCGGGGTTCGGACCATCGTCGCGACGGCGTCGCCCGCGCGCCACGAGCTGCTGAAGAGGATCGGGGCTACGGAGTGCTTCGATTACAAGGACGACGCGGTCGTGGAGAAAGTCAAATCGGCCATTGCCGCCGCGGGCGCGGGTCCCGTCTGGGGCTTCGACGCGGCGGGCGTCCCGGGGGTGTCCCAGAAGTTGCTCTCCGGCGCGGTGCCCGACCACGGAGACGTCCGTCTCGCGACGGTGTTTTTGGTCGTGGAGGAGGACGAGCGCTTTGAGGTTGTTCTCGGGTCGCGGCACTATGATGTCGAGTTCGACATTCCCGGGCGCGAGGGGGGTTTGATCAGGTTCCCAGCGCGGCCGGCGGAGCAGGAGAGGATGTGGGAGGCTTTGATGTGGGTTCTGGAGCACTACGGTGCCGAGTACCAGGCGTTGCCTGTGCGTGTGTATGATGGCCCTGCGGAGGGTGCTTTGGAAGAGATTGCCAAGGTCGCGGATCTGGGGACGTTTGGGAAGGTTGTGTTGAAGCTGCCGTTCTGTTGAGAGTTGGCAAATTATTGACCTGAAATTGTGGGCTGGCCGGCGACAGATATAGGCTGGCCGAAGAACATGAATGAGATTCTCTCCCGACTGTAAGGGCGATTCACGAATGTACATCATTGGCGATTCCGAGATGTCTTGACCAACGCCAGCTGACCGACGCTTGTTAGAGAGATTTTCCAGTCAATACCCTGTGAGAGCGATCGGCAGGCTACTGCATTCCCATACTTTTGAGTCGAGACGATTCGAATAGAGTAGTTTCCGCGGCGTGTCTTGAGATCATGAGCCTCCGGTGCCCGTTTCCGACTTGCCAAATACAGAACGAAACCACCACGGCAGGCAACGGGGTCAATCAAGAAACTGACCAGGTTAGCACGACGATGCGTGACCAGATTCTTATGAAAGATCTCACCTATCAAGACTGAAACAGTGAATCATGCCATATCCGCACCGGGATTCTCCGTGCTCGCACCCGAGAGTGCGATCAGCCGAAGCTCGTCTGAAGAGTCTGGGGGATCTGCAACGTCGGCGCAGTCATACATCTCCCCCGCGTGATCTTCTTCGTCCGAACTCGTGGGAGCCTAGCGTTTGAGCCGCTTCGAAAGCTTGTGTGTGCGATTAGCGAATATTCTGCATGAGGCTGCAGATTGCGCGCAATATGCTCATGTTCGCGTTGGGGCCACGCGCGGATGACTCGGAACCGGGTATGAGTCGAGGACGATATACCGCCTGACTCGACTAGCCGTTGAATTCGGTTGCTCGACTTGCAGCGCTGGCGTCCGCGAGAACGAATGTTTTCTCCCGCAGCTCCGGATTGCGGTACTGAACGAGTTTTCTCCATCCGCGTGAGCTTTGTCGGGCTGAAACAGCCAATCTGCAGAAACACGCAGGTGCTCGTGATGTGACTCTCGCGTCTTCTGTCGCCGCTGAAGTCCTGAATCTGTACCATGTCCCGTAAGAACACTTGATGGGCAACACGCTGGCTGCGTTTTCAGCCTCGTATACTCGGGAGACGCTTCAAAACATCCTCGACGCGTCGGCTATCGCCGATGAGCTCCCTCGAAAATTCCCTATCGCGGCCCTCGCCGTTGAGAACGATAATCTTCTGGATCTGGCCATCTTCACTCATAACCAATCTGCCCGCTTTCGAGTCCGCCCACTCCAGGCTGATCTGCGTCGCTTCGGTGTTTGCGGCGCCAATGCTGACAATGGCATCCTCCGGACGATCTCCGCGCGAAGCGACGGCCGCCTTCTGCAAGTCGCGGATGACTTCGACCCGGTTGTGATACCTAATGATTTCTCTTCTCAGCATCCGGACGAAACGGGACAGGTCCTGCGTCGTTTGGTTCTCGGCGTCCGGTGCTTTCGGAGGAGCCAAATACCGCGCGGCGAGAGCGGCAAGCGGAATAGCGGCAGGCACGGTGTGGCGGTGAACTCGGAGGTGTCGCGAGCCTTTGTATGGCCGATTGAGCATGACGTAGAACGGTCGCTTGAAGGCCCCATTGCTCATGAGTTCGATCCGGATTCCCAACACATTGCCACGGTCGACGGCATTCGGATCGGGGTCTTGGATCTTGAATGTCGTAATCGTCGCACAGGTTCGGTAGAGGCATTGCTGATCGTGCGCGGCTTGGGCTTTTGATCGCCAAGCGACCTTGTCGCGAGTGGGATTCGGCTGGGTGGGAAGCGCGATGGTGTGGCGGTTGTTATCCTTCTCTTCGAGGGCTTTGCGGGTCGACTCGGAGGATAACAATGCTGTGGCTTGAATTTTGAGGTCTTTCTTCAAGGAGGCAACTGGTTTAAACAAAATTAGGGACCATTCGAGCAAATATTAGCATGCAGCCTACCTCTCTTCTTGAGGCCTTCGATGTCGGTCTTGAGGGCCTCTGCGACCGCGTCTTGCGGTTCGGCAGACATCGTATTCCGTTGTGTGCAGTTAAAATTCGACTGTGTGAGGTGAATTGATGCGATCGGTGGTGGTTGCGATGGCGTGATTGACGACTCTACGCGGTGACGCGTCTGAGTAGTTGATAATCGTTGCTACGCAGCAAAGTCAACAAAACACACAACCGGGCCGCGGTGGAATGCAACCAGCGGGGAAGCTTATCTTATCTCTTTCCTTATCTTATCCACTAGAGACCCTCCAGTTTAGGCATGGCGTCAGGGGTCCCTGAGGCAGCTCTCCGGGTGGCTTTCCTCGAGTGGAGCGACGTTGCCACATTCGAGAAGGACGGGACCACGACTGAACGAGGATAAGCTTCTTTGAGAGTCGTCCGTCTGGCTTCCCCGTCCCGTCTCTCGTTTTCCGCTCTCTACCTTCGCCAAGTATCGTCGCATCCAGGAAACAATTGTTTTCTTCGGCTTCGGTAAATTTCCCTCTGCGTCTCAGTCCACTTTGGACTTGGGTCCTTTTTTATTTCCTTCTTCTCTCTTCTCATTTCTGCCCTCAAATACCTATTCTTTCCGTCATTTACTGGAGCCTAGAAGCGGCCCGCCGACCATTATTCATTCATTGTTGCCACTTGAGCTTTCCCCAAAAAGTGTCAAAGGCCACGGTTGCGCTTCCCATCCGCTCGACTCATCGCCGCCCTCCACTCGCGCGCTCTTACCAACAAAGGTTCGGCCGCACAAACATCGCGCATCCCCGTGTCTAGCGCATTTCTGCTTGTCATTGGTGTTTAGCTGCTTTTAAAGCCAACGTCGCCTTGACTCTCCCACGGACGCTGCTCCACCCCGCCTTCGACCTTACCTCGATCCGCCTTCGAATCCAATTCTTTCTTCTCTACACGACTCCCGACTTGTCGCACAAAGTCCACCAACCTCGTTTCTTGATCTCTCGATACCGCTCCATCTGCTCGATCACCCAACGCTCCTCTCCATCTCCCGACTACGCCGCAAATTTCCCCGCGACACCCAAGCACAAATGAGCGTCCGAACACGCCGAAACAAATCCACCAAGCGAAAAGCTTTGGCCGATCTAGCCGTAGACACAGAAGGCACGAACGGCCACGCCAACGGCGATATGAACCAGAACAACGTTGAGTATCGACGGAAGACAGGGCCCCCCGGCTCCGACACCGTTACCGCGAACCTCATGTCTCGCGAATCCTTCACCCTCGACGATCCCGTCCCGAAGACGCCCATCGCGAACAACCATGGCTTCTTCGAGCTGCCCGTGCAGGACCAGCGGAACTTCCTCCTGCTCGTCCTCCTCTACTTCCTCCAGGGTGTCCCCATGGGTCTCGCCGGAGGCTCCGTCCCCTTCCTCATGAAGGATCACATGTCGTACAGCGAGATTGGCATTTTCAGTCTGGCATCGTACCCTTACTCGCTGAAGCTCCTGTGGAGCCCGATTGTCGATGCCGTTTGGAGCCCCAAGGTAGGGCGCAGAAAGAGCTGGATTCTTCCCATCCAGCTGCTCTCGGGTCTGGGAATGCTTTGGCTGGGGTCGACTGTCGAGAACATGATGGCGAACACTGGAAAGCCGGGCGGCCCGACGGTCTGGAACTTCACCGGCTGGTGGTTCTTCCTGGTCTTCATGTGCGCCACCCAGGATATTGCTGTAGACGGCTGGGCCTTGACTCTCTTGACTCCCGGGAATGTCTCGTATGCTTCCACCGCGCAAACCGTTGGCTTGACTGCTGGCCACTTCTTGTCCTACACTGTGTTCTTGGCGTTCAACTCCAAGGATTTTGCCAACCGCTACTTCCGCAGCACGCCTCTCGATGAAGGCCTGATGTCTCTCGGCGGCTACCTCACCTTCTGGGGCTGGGCCTACATTGCCATCACCATTGGACTGTCGCTCTTCAAGCGCGAGGAGAAGACCAAGAATGAGGACGGCATCTGGGATGTGTACAAGATCATGTGGGGCGTCCTGAAGCTCAAGAACATCCAGACCATCATCATCGTCCATCTCATCGCGAAGATCGGCTTCCAGGCCAACGACGCTGTCACCAACCTCAAGCTCATCGACAAGGGCTTCGGCCAGGAGAACATGGCTCTGACTGTGCTCATCGACTTCCCCTTTGAGATCGCGCTTGGCTACTACGCCGGCAAGTGGTCGCAGGAGTACACTCCCATGCGCCTGTGGTGCTGGGGCTTCATGGGCCGTCTAGTCGCTGCCCTCGTCGCCCAGTTCACCGTCACCATCTTCCCGGCCGGTGGAGTGACTCCTTGGTACATGCTGGTCGTCATCGGCGAGCACGTCTTCTCGACCTTCACCAACACGGTCATGTTCGTCGCCGTCTCCGCGTTCCACGCTAGAATCGCAGATCCCGTCATTGGCGGCACTTACATGACGCTCTTGGCTACGTAAGTTTTCTCTCTTGCTCATACAAACATCCTCAACTAACATCATCTCAGCGTCTGCAACCTCGGCGGCACGTTCCCTCGCTTCTTCGTCCTCCGCCTCGTCGACTACTTCACCGTCGCAACCTGCCACCCCGGCAACCCCGCCGACCTCAACGCCCTCAAGGGCCCCGTCGTCACCGACCCCTTCTCCTGCTCCCTCCAGCCCGACAAGGAGCGCTGCGTCAACGGCGGCGGCACGTGTGACATGGTGCGCGACGGTTACTACTTCGTCAACATCATCTGCGTCGTCTTCGGAGTCGTCACCTTCATGCTGTACATCCGGCCCAAGGTCCTCCACCTGCAGTCGCTGCCCATGAGAGCCTGGCGTCTCTCCAACTCCCGGCAATAGATGCCGTGCGGAATTCGTGTCTGACAATTCCCAAAAAGAAAGTTGTTGCAATCTTATTTTTCAATCACAGCATCACGTAGCGAATTGGCTTGGAGATACTTTCTAGAACAAAACAATTATACTCGATGCCTCCTTTTTTTCTGAACTTGGATTACCACTCATGCGCGCTATGCCGTTATATACGTGAACGCTCGCTAAACACCACTCACCCCATGAACTAAAATCATAACCCTTCCCCCTCAGGAATTCCCTCCTTTTCTCTCTACTCCCGCAGCGACTCGATATGCTTCGAATGCAACTCCTGCACCGCGGGGATGATCAGGCTCTCGATCTCCACCTCCGGGTCCCCCTCCGGCAGCGCGCTCGGGTCGAGCGGCGCGTCCTCGGCCGTCCTGCCGCGCTGCGCCGCGCCCGCGCCCGGCACCCGGACCCACCTGTCCCGCCGGCCCGGCGCCACGAAGACGACCTCGTGCTTGCGCGTCGACAGCAGGTTGCCGATGACCAGGTGGTGCTGGTACCGCTCCAGCGAATACTTGGCCTTGTGCACCAGGATCGCCGGGTTCGTCTCCAGCTTGAAGCTCACCACCATCCCTTGCGGCGCCCACCCGTCCACCAGGTTCTGCAGGAACTTGGGCACCGGGTCCAGGTCGATCACGAGACGCTTGGAGCGCGGGACCCGCGGGGACGAGTCGAAGTTGTCGAACGTCTCCTCGTCGTCCGTCGTCCCGTTGCCGTTGCCGTTGCCGCTGCCGTTGTTCGTCTTGGCAGCCGCCGCGGGAGCAGGTGCCCCCGAGAACGAGTCCGTAGCATTAGTCGACTGGATCTTGTGCTCCGCCATCCTATCCTGCGGGAGAAAGAAATCCGACACCGCGGCCGCGAGGTACAACAGCGCCCTGGGCCCCAGCGGCCTCAACAACCCCGCGATGGCGCGCAGCTCGAACAGGTAATCCGTGATGGTCGTGAACGGCAGCATGAGCAACATGTTGCCCCTCTTGGCCGCCTGGTACTTTTTCAGCACGGCGCGCATGCGCTCCTGGTGCTCCGCGGCCGCGACGACCGTCTCCCCGCCTTCCCCGCCTTCCGCAAGAAAATCCAGAAAGCAGTCGGTCGCGTGCGAGTAGTGCCGCGAGTACGGCTGCAGCGAGAACTGGCGGTGCAGGAAGACGACGGCGTAGCCGGCCTCGAGGAAGTACTCGGCCGAGGTGGCGCCGCGGGTGCCGGCGGAGAAGTTGTCGATGAAGCGGACCGTCTGCTTCTCGAGGGGCACGGTGGTGCCGCCCGAGGTGACGAGGACGATGCGGCGGGAGGGGATGGCGGCGTGGTGGGCGATGAAGGACCGGGCGGCGGCGACGTGGGTTTCGAGGGCGCGCGGGGGCGGTTGGGAGGAGAAGTAGGCGTCTTCTTGGATTTCGGGGTTTGTTGTTGCGGTTGCCATTTTGAATGAGGGTGTGTGTGTGTGTGTGTGTGTGTGTGTGTGTGTGTGTGTGTGGTGAGGTTGTGTGGTGTGAGGTGGTGATGAGTCTGGGGGTCGTAACCGGCGATATGGCGGGGATGAGTGAGATGGATCTAGGTCGTGTTAGTGAGCCTTCATAGATGATCATAAAAGTACAAGTAAAGCAGAACATCTCCGATTCCTCGAAATGACTACCTCTCGTGAGACGGAGGACAAGTCACGACGTGAACCCGCATCCACCCCCCTCGGCGCACCCCATCTCCGTTACCTCGGTCCTCCGGATATGACGTGTCTTACAAGCGCACCCAGACTCACCTTTGATATCAGACCTTCAGGTCAGTTCTGCGTGGCCAAATCGTGTCGAAATCGTTCACCGACAATAGAATCAGACAGCTGTGAGAATGACGCACATGAGAAACGTCCAAAAGATAAGAAAGAAGAGAGGAAGAAGAGGGTTTTAAACCCGTTCGCAGCGAGAAAAACGGCCGGTGGTTTCCCTGGCGCACACGGGCCGAGGGGGGCCCGTGCGCCCCACCCGACCCTCCTTCCGTGAGGGATCCTGCCGGGTAATTTTGGGCACGGGGGTCGTCGGTGGTGGATCGGGGCTCTGGGCCGGCGGTTTGCGGTTTGCGGTTTGCGCACGCGACCTCTTGTGGTCAGGTCCATCATCCATCCCACTTGCTCGGCACCGACAGCCGACGGGAACGAACCGAACGGGATGGAACTCTCATGATTTTATTCGCAGTTGTTCATTTGTTTAATGATATTACATTAATTATTCTAAAGGAAAATTCCAAAAACATAACCTGCTCAATCTGTGGTCTATGTACATATTCGTCGTGTCGTATCTCTAATCCAAAAAAAACTTTTTGATATCCCCCAATTCAAACCGTGAAACAATTTCAAATATTTTCGCCTGATAAAAGTGTCCAGACGTCAAGTATCGTATCAAAACCCCGCCTCTTTCTCTCTCTATCTTTCTCCGCTCAGAAAACAGCAAAGATGTTCTTGCCGACGCACACAATCTTCGCAGCGAGCAGCGCGGCCAGCGCCAAGACGTACACCAGGCCCGTGAAGATGATGAGGCCGTGGTAACTGCCCCCCGCGGCCGTGATGAGCTCTCCGCCGATGGGGATGCCGACGAGGCAGGCGACCGAGACGCACGTGTACGTGGTCGAGTAGTAGCGGCCGTAGTGCTGCGTCTTGCACAGCCGGCCGACGCACACGGGCGAGATGCTGATGTTGTTGCCGCTCGCGAAGCCGAAGAGCACGGCGAACACCACGACGCCGGCCGTGCTCCCGCCCGCGGGCAGCCACACCCCCAGGCACGCGACGACGGAGAGCACGATGGCGGCCATGTTGCTGTTGAAGGGCCCCGCGACGTCGGCCCACCAGCCGGGCAGGGCCCTGCCGAGGACGCTGCCGGCGTTGAGGATGGGGAGGATCTGGAAGGCGAAGGACTCGCCGAAGCCGCGGGAGAGCATGTAGCTGGAGATGTAGGTGAGCGGGATGAAGAGGGCGAACTCCATGAGGAAGATGCCGGCGGTGGTGAGACTGAACGCGGTGGAGCGGAAGATGCGGAAGTCCGGGTGCGGGGAGGCGTTGCGGGCGGGCGGGAGGCGGGAGCGGATGAGGAAGTTGGAGGCGCCGCAGAGGAGGAGGCAGATGAAGGCGACGGCGCGGATGGTCCAGCCCCAGCCGATGCGGGGGAAGAGGTTCTGCATCATGAGGGGGAAGACGATGCCGCCGATGGAGCCGCCGGTGGAGGCCATGCCGGTGGCGAAGCCGCGGCGGCGCTTGAACCAGTGGCCGACGGCGGCGATGGAGGGGGTGAAGACGAGGGAGGAGCCGAGGCCGCAGAGGATGCCGAAGGCGAGCATGAAGTGCCAGTAGACTGTTTCACGGGTCAGCATTCATCACCTGAGACTGAGGTCAGACGGCGATACTCACACGTGCAGATGCTCAACAGCATAACCCCGATGACGAGACACACGGTGCCCGACAACACCAACCACCGCGGACCCCAGCGGTCGAAAACGGGACCGATGTAGATGCCGCCGAAGAAGCAGAGGAAGGTGTACACGGAGAAGATCCAGCCGATGGTGCCCTCGCGGTACCCCTGCAGCTGGTGCGTGGCGACGTACGTCTGGAACACGGCGATGCTGTTCATGATGCCCAGCGCCGAAAAGAGCGCCAGCCAGGACCCCAGGACGACGGACCACGCGCGCAGGCCGCCCTCCGGGTACGACTCCTCCTCGGCGGCGGTGGTGGCGGTCGCGTTGGAGGGCGAGCGGTTGAGGTAGTTGCTGCCCTTTTCTCCCGTGGCCTCGTTGTTGTTGCCGTAGTAGTTGTGGTTCCCGCCGGCGCCGGCGATGGCGTTGGAGACGGAGGGGATCAGGTCGTTGCCGACGGCCGCGGCGGCGCCGTCGTGGGCCGCGCTCTCGGTCTTGCTGGGGAGCGGGTAGTCATAGTTGCCGTAGTCGGGCTCCGGGGCCGGGAGGTAATCGTTCTTGTCGATGTGGTGGTTGTCGTCGCCGTGCTGGTGGCGGTCGGCTGCCTTTTCCGGGTCCATCTAGGGTGTGTAGTAGTAGGACGGGCAGGGGCGGGGGGAATAACAGAGAGACAACAAGAAGGGATGAGGATGTTATTGGTTCTGGCTGTCTTGGTACAGACCCCGTGTGTGCTTTTTCCTCCTGTATGTTTCGGATCACGACTGTCCCTTCTTGCCGTTTGTCCTTTCGCAGCCCTCTCTTACACCAACGTTTCCAACAATCTCTCACTCTCAACTTCTTACAGGAACCCCCTTCTTACAAAATTTCTTCTTCCTCCTCCTGACGAGACTCAAGACAGGATGAGCGTTAGATGAGATGATGTCAATATGACAAAAGTGACAATCGGACCAAGATGGAAACAAGAATGATTTGCCTAATGTTCGATCTCTGAAAAGGAACAACTCAAGAGAGAAACCCGGGGTTTGCGTCAAAACTCCAAGTAAGACATACAGTCCAGACACACTCTCACATTCCCGCGGCCCAGTGGCGAGCGGGCAGAGTCAACTTACTTGTAGTTTTTCGGGTTGCCCCTCCTTCCCCGGGGTGGTCTGGACGCACCAAGGCGAAACGGAAGTGGAGGGAGGGGTGTGTGTGGTGGTGGTTCGTTCGGTTCGAAAAGGTGTGGGTGTCAGAAGAAAAAAAGGCGTGAACTACAAGGTGGAAGGTGGAAGGAAGGTGTCAAGGTGGGTGTGGGTTAGGTGATTTGATGCAAGACTCAAGTCATCCAAACGCAAGTGGCCGACTTTCCCAAAGAGGTGTGCAAACGACTTGGAAGAATGACCAGAAAAGATACAGAAAAGAGAGAAAGAAAAGAAAAAGAAAAAAAAAGTTCTTCCCACCGCTTCCCTATGGGACGCAACTGCAACGGGAGCAGACGTTCAAGCCTGGGATGGGTTCATCAGATTCCAGTTCCTTCTCTTTTTACCAGGGTAACAACACACAACGCAACACTCGTTGGGTTGCAAGTCAGGTTTCCATCGCTAAAGAGAAGACGGGGATGAGTCCGCCGGACCGGCTACCGTTTCCCAAATTGAAGGAACCCCCACCACACACAACCATGACCGCCGAGAAAGAATAAATCAAAACGCCATTCCTTCCTCCTCCTCCCACTGCGTGCGTGCCTGTCAGGCATCTCAATATCATGAGCCAAGACAAGAGCAAAAAGGTTCCAGGCGGCCCAGAGGATGCAGCACATGTTGCAGGCGCATGGCCGTGTTTAGTCCTGACAAACCCGGTGTTTGGTTTGGTTCAGAAACTCGGCCGCGGAGAAGGGGAACCGACCAATGAGGTTATTTCACTTAGTCGTGGTTTTCCTTTCTCTCTCTCGACTTCTGCAACCCGCAACCATAAAGACAAAAAAACAAACGTGGGAAGTGCCTACTCATGGACCAACCAGGATGCAGACCGACTGGACCTGGACCTGAGCCGAAGCCGAACCCCCGCTATATGCTTGGCCCTCCGAAGCCGAATGGTCATGCCGACAGGCCGACGACATCAAGGCTCACGCGGATCAGCCAGATGCCCCGATGCCTCGCATATCCACCCGTCTTCTCAAAGAGTGAAAGACGTGCAAAGTGATTGATGGTCCTTTCCGGTTTCCGTATAAAGCAGGTCGACGACGCCATCTATCACGCATGCCCGGAGGAAGCGTGCGTTGCTGCAAGTACCTACACGCGACGCGACAAACCTCCAAGAAAACGAGAGAAAGACCAACACCGCAGAAAGAGTTCGATCCGCTTGACTTGCACGGTCCCGGGGCCCGCCGCCCGTCGCTCGTTACACGCGCAGCCCGTCTCTTCATCATCCGGAACGACTCCATATCGCATAACACACTCCCCATTTCAACAAACGATATTCTTCGTCGTCTTGGCTTCGGCTCGGCTCATCGAGATCGCAACCCGACAATCCTTTCTCGAACCAAACGGCAGGTGACTCATGAGAGAGCGCGAAGGGGAAGAAAAAAAAAGTCATGACGTTCGGGAATTAGTAACGGAAAAAAAACACATTACCTCACGCACCCAGAGAAAGAAAGGTGCTGGTCTCCCTCTCCAACGTCCGGCGGTCGGTAGCGGTGACGGTAGCGGCGGCGGGAGAGACATCGACTGCCTTCACCTCACCTCACTTGCCCCCCGGACACATTGCCCCGTCGCCAACCGATGTTCTCTTCCGCTATCCGCTACCCGCCAAACGCCGACGACACGCTCCCGTCATTTCTGTGCTGTCCACAGTCCGGCTCCGGCCGCTTTTGACGCATGTGGCACGTGCGAAATTCGGCGCTCGACGGAGCATCGCCCGACTTTTATCCGACGCCCCGTCTGCTAACCTAACGTTTCGCATTACCTAATACACTCTCAAACGCTCGGGGCCAAGACAATTCCTGCTTACCTCAGCAGTTGAGTTATTCCCTGCATCCATCCGCCGCACAGACGACGGCCCTACCAGTTCCATACCCAACCACGGCCGTTGTCCTGGTAGGTAAGACGTGGACTTCCCGACTGGTCGACCGCTCGGGTACGATTGCCTGATTGCCCTCCCGGACAAGGGTTGGCCGCCCAGGACCGGGGAATCGACGGACCAGGTGGGGGGGGGGGGGGGGCGTTTGGTTTCAATATATATAACCTGCGTAATTACAAAAGCCGCGAACAACTATA